>NC_060169.1:31496696-31499317 GCF_021292245.1 Micropterus dolomieu | reverse complement strand
CTATTTTTAGAAGACAGAGTCGATAATTAAACCCCAACTGCTCTGCACCAAAATAATAAACTAATAAAATTCACTAAAACTTCATCCTTGATGTAATACTACCTCCTACCTTCTACCATTTCACAGCTGGATCTTTCCATGAAAGAGGGTAAAGAGTGCTGGAAAGTGAGAGCAAACAGCTTATCCGTGCTTAGATTATAACATTGTAACATTATCTGTGTGTGTTTGTGTCTGTGTATGTGTGGGTGGGCATGTTTCTGTGTGTCTCTGTGAATGCGGGTTAAACTGACCTGAAGACCATATGAAGGATGTAAATGTGTGGGGTTTAGTAGCATGTGTGCTCAATTATTATTATTTTTTGTTTGTACATATTTATCATAGAAAATAATAAGGCCATTGAGTTTCAGATAGAAAAATGTATGCTTGTAAAATTTTCTTGTAAAAATTTGAAATAGGTCAATTTGACCCAAATACCATATAATGATTCAATATGTTGCTTTGTGGCACCGTGACAGAAGACCACTGCATTTTCCTCTAATTTTTCCAGCCAAAATTACCACCACAGATTTGAAACGCCAGTGAGTTAATTGTGAGCCATCTAGAAATCACAGAACAGCAGAAATCCTGCGGAGATGAGAAGTAAACGTGGAGAATTTTGACTGCACTGTCAGTAATACTCAAAGCTATGTTGGTCCAGTACAAAGAGCCTTTGTCAAGTCAATAAGGGAGTCAGTCTCCCCAGTATCCAAATAATATCAAGAATCAGGATTTAACGTTTAAAGATCCCCTGTGTAGCTACATGCTTGCTGCTCTACAGTGGTACTGTTTTTCTGCAGGAAGAAGAAATTCTTTTGAAAATTTAGCAATGACTTTCAAAACATTAGAATTGTGTTATGATGAGCACTTTCTGTTACTTAACCAACCATTTCAAAGACTAGAGTCTCAATGACAGGATGGGAGGTTGAAAAGCTGAGTCATTCTGTTGTTTTGAACCTATTTTTGGAAGACTTTAAAAGATCCAAGCCTGTTCACCCTTTCTATAGATTGCTTTTCATGATCACATTTGTTGCACAATTGGAAATCCAAATATATAAATCCAAAATATACAGTATCACCCTGCTGTCACTTTTAACCTTTAAACTTTTACCCATAGTAAGACTGGGCAATAGCTACATTCAAAGGGATAGTAAGTGATTCTAATCCAATATACTTTTAGTTAAATTCAGCAAATATTTCCTCAGGGTTTTGTGTGTAATCTGAAAAAAATACAGCTCTGGCTCTGTATATGAAAAACAAAGAAAGTGGTGTGGGCAGTGGGAGAAAGTTCAATAAACCGGCACATTTGTAAGTCCTGGACTCCAGGAGGAGAGATGGCCGAGAAACAACCAAGGAGGTAAAGGTCAGAACACAGAAGAAAGTTATATGACAAGGTAAGGGCCAGGGCCGTAACCAGGGTTTAGAAATTAGTGAGTTCCAGATTTTTTAAATTAATATAAATTTTTTAAAGTGCTTTTATGATAATTAATAGCAAAATGACACCTAAACACAACCAAAGTTATACAATACAGTCACACAAAGTAATGATCTATAATGAAATACATTCAAAAGGGACTTGTTGGCAAAAAATACTTCAAGCTGAATTTTGCTGTCTTCTGTGTGTGTGAGTGAGAGAGTAAGTGAGTGAGTGCGTGCGCGTTTGCAGTGAAGGCTTAAACCACGCAACACACTGTTTGATGAAGATCACACTACAGACATGGTCTGTCTCTCCACTGCTTGGCTCACTAAAATTGCATAAAATAAGAGATGCAGAAACACAAGTTCAGGTAGTGCAAACAGGGAAATGTGGGTATATTAATCTTCACAACATGCATTAAATGTATCTCACATGCAGCCTACAACTGTCGTCACAGGACAATTCTGTTGGAATGACATCTGTAGACATAATGGGCACTGTTGTTACTATATTACAACATAAAATACTTAGTCAGGTTAGTGCTGAATGCAGAAGATGCTCTGGTTGATTACAGGATAACAATGTGATACCAGCAGCTGTTATCTCACAATTATAGGAGCTGAATTGGTGTGATGCACAGATTGGCTCTGACAATATCTGAATACCCATGTATGCATAGGCCTAAATCCTCCACCCAACTACGTAATTTTCTCAGATTTACCCCACCTCTACCGGTCTTTGAAGCTTTCCAGGTGGTTTCTTTATTGTGTTGTATTAATGAGCGTTTTCTTTAACAATGAACTTTAAAGATTAGAGAGGCTGCTGTCTGTCATTTAAACGTTTCAATGGCCGCTGTAATGCCACAGCAAATATTGTGGGATATTTAAGCAGCAAAACAAAAAAAACTAGTTAAAAACTTGACAGGACAGACGGAGGAAACTATAAAGGAAACAGCAGTTAACTTGTGAAATGTTTAGATGCCCTTATAGAGCTCAGAATTGATCAGGAGGACAGCTGCTTTACTCCAGACAGCTTCACTGTATGAACCTGGACTGTGTGAGAGAATTTTTGGATGTGTAGAAGAACACAGTGAGAATGTAATGAAATGAGGTTGAAATGAGGGTAGCGACAGTGTGCGTCCGCACGGTTTTTAAGCCTTCACTTAAGT
>NC_060169.1:31485820-31496596 GCF_021292245.1 Micropterus dolomieu | reverse complement strand
TTAACCAACCATTTCAAAGACTAGAGTCTCAATGACAGGATGGGAGGTTGAAAAGCTGAGTCATTCTGTTGTTTTGAACCTATTTTTGGAAGACTTTAAAAGATCCAAGCCTGTTCACCCTTTCTATAGATTGCTTTTCATGATCACATTTGTTGCACAATTGGAAATCCAAATATATAAATCCAAAATATACAGTATCACCCTGCTGTCACTTTTAACCTTTAAACTTTTACCCATAGTAAGACTGGGCAATAGCTACATTCAAAGGGATAGTAAGTGATTCTAATCCAATATACTTTTAGTTAAATTCAGCAAATATTTCCTCAGGGTTTTGTGTGTAATCTGAAAAAAATACAGCTCTGGCTCTGTATATGAAAAACAAAGAAAGTGGTGTGGGCAGTGGGAGAAAGTTCAATAAACCGGCACATTTGTAAGTCCTGGACTCCAGGAGGAGAGATGGCCGAGAAACAACCAAGGAGGTAAAGGTCAGAACACAGAAGAAAGTTATATGACAAGGTAAGGGCCAGGGCCGTAACCAGGGTTTAGAAATTAGTGAGTTCCAGATTTTTTAAATTAATATAAATTTTTTAAAGTGCTTTTATGATAATTAATAGCAAAATGACACCTAAACACAACCAAAGTTATACAATACAGTCACACAAAGTAATGATCTATAATGAAATACATTCAAAAGGGACTTGTTGGCAAAAAATACTTCAAGCTGAATTTTGCTGTCTTCTGTGTGTGTGAGTGAGAGAGTAAGTGAGTGAGTGCGTGCGCGTTTGCAGTGAAGGCTTAAACCACGCAACACACTGTTTGATGAAGATCACACTACAGACATGGTCTGTCTCTCCACTGCTTGGCTCACTAAAATTGCATAAAATAAGAGATGCAGAAACACAAGTTCAGGTAGTGCAAACAGGGAAATGTGGGTATATTAATCTTCACAACATGCATTAAATGTATCTCACATGCAGCCTACAACTGTCGTCACAGGACAATTCTGTTGGAATGACATCTGTAGACATAATGGGCACTGTTGTTACTATATTACAACATAAAATACTTAGTCAGGTTAGTGCTGAATGCAGAAGATGCTCTGGTTGATTACAGGATAACAATGTGATACCAGCAGCTGTTATCTCACAATTATAGGAGCTGAATTGGTGTGATGCACAGATTGGCTCTGACAATATCTGAATACCCATGTATGCATAGGCCTAAATCCTCCACCCAACTACGTAATTTTCTCAGATTTACCCCACCTCTACCGGTCTTTGAAGCTTTCCAGGTGGTTTCTTTATTGTGTTGTATTAATGAGCGTTTTCTTTAACAATGAACTTTAAAGATTAGAGAGGCTGCTGTCTGTCATTTAAACGTTTCAATGGCCGCTGTAATGCCACAGCAAATATTGTGGGATATTTAAGCAGCAAAACAAAAAAAACTAGTTAAAAACTTGACAGGACAGACGGAGGAAACTATAAAGGAAACAGCAGTTAACTTGTGAAATGTTTAGATGCCCTTATAGAGCTCAGAATTGATCAGGAGGACAGCTGCTTTACTCCAGACAGCTTCACTGTATGAACCTGGACTGTGTGAGAGAATTTTTGGATGTGTAGAAGAACACAGTGAGAATGTAATGAAATGAGGTTGAAATGAGGGTAGCGACAGTGTGCGTCCGCACGGTTTTTAAGCCTTCACTTAAGTCGATGGTGTTATCAATGGTTTTTATTCATTTTTTTTTTAATAGGCTATAGCCTACATATAATTACGGAGGTGCGAAACTCGTGACCTCAGATTCTTACGGCCATGGTAAGGACGAAGGCATTTCAACGCTGGACAAAACACAGAGATGTGAAATTTGGGGTGCGGAGCTTCTGAGGGAGCACTGAAGGGAGGGGCGAATTTTGTCGAGTTCAGATATCAACAACCCTTCTGCAGGATCACCTACTCTCCGTTTAAGTTAATACCCTATAAAGTAAAACAGAGTGATACTTTCAAATTAAGATATTTTTTCTGTTGATATTTTTTTATTTCCCTAAGGCTGTCGGGCAGCAGGCCTAGGACATTGCTGCTGTCACCATCTTAAACAGAGTGAATGAAGCTGCCATGTCAGGGCTCTGCTAATTTGAAACATCTAAAAACCTTTGTGCCTTGTTCAAATCTATCAACGGCTGTGATGTAATTACATTTTAAATAGGCCTGGGTGATAAATTGAATCTCCATACTGTTCTGCCCCTAACCAAACTTGATTAATCCATTTTTAATCAGTTGGTGGCAGGGATGTGCCTTGATGTTTCATTTAACCGAGGCTGACGGCTGAGACAGTCACGCCTTTGTCACATGAGTCCTGCTCAACATTGAGACCACAGGTCGGAGACAAAGGAAAAGGACCATTTTTAACACCTGTTCGACACAGGTCTAGTTTAGTGTGTGTGGGCACACTGAATGCTTTTGTATAATGGTGGTGGTGTGGTTTTGTGTGTAAGAGATAGGGTGATCTTAAAGAATGACCACTACAGTCATTCAGTCAGCATAAAACAGCCGGCTCCCTTCAGCTACTGTACAGTAGGTGGGCGGGATAACAGTCCAGCTAAGGAGAATTGCTTCTAATTATAGATGACAGACACAGACTCCCCTGGCGTCTTCCTCCTCCCAGTGGCAGTGCTGGGAAGAGAAACGCTTTTAAATAAAGGAACCTTTGCCCTCTCATGCTGCAAACTAAGAAGCTAAATGCAACATGAGGCTCAGTGATATAGTGTGTACTAAATATAGAAATAGTTGTTAAAGCAAGATACAGCAAAAGGACATAGTGGGCAGCCTCAACTGTGACAACAAACAGCAATTATGGAAAAAAAGATGAATCCTAAATAATAGTTTGGGGCATGTTGTGAAACTTTTGTGTACTTCTTGTACCATTTGGGTGGTTTCCATTAAAAAAAGGTTATAGGCTATATTCCAATAAATTGGCCCTTCCTCTCCTCAAGTAGTATGATTCAGACTGAGATCTGTGGGCTAATACAATAACCACTAATGACTAATAACTGATTACCATTGTTAATGTAATTTATTAAATAGCATTACATAAATGATAATTGCATTCACTTAATCGGGATCAGAAAAAAAAGTCTAAACTGCAATGCAGGTATTTCAGCTGATGATTACATATTGTCATAGTTTCTATGTGAACCTGAAGAAGAAGGCAGAGAAGTCATGTGATCATAAAATCATAAAATCCACCATTTCTGCCAAGAAACATGAACTTCCATGAGTCTGAGGGGATTACATCCTTCTTCTCCTGTGCGACAGAAGCACCGAGGGGTGTAAATCTCAGGTCAGGATGAAAGTGTGTAATGCACCTTGACTAACTGACTGTAGCATTTTGAATGGCAGGAACTGAATGGATGGGAAAACAGAGAAACTATAGGAGGGAGGTGGGGTATATTTAGTGTAGCTTCTGCACTGCTGGGCGTGTTGGCTGCATCCTTGACAGAGCTGGAGTAGCTGTAGAATCACATCGGTGGATGAGTTGGAGAAAAATCATTCCTCCCATCTAGTCACATCGTATTCATCTCCTCTTTCTTCCAGCTCTCCTCATTTTCAAATCTCATCTGTTGTCTTTCTTCCTTTTCTCTCCTTTTCTCCTTCCCCTTCGTGAAAAACTCTAATTACAACAGTTATCATGCACAGGAGTCTCCTCAAAAATCAAATCACACAGGATACATTTGTATTTTTACAGATTCTTCGGAATTAGTCACTAATCACTCCTCTACTCTCTCCTATGGTGGAAGACAGCAGGGATCTGACTTTTTGATTGCAGTGTTAAATAAATATATAATGTGCACTGAGTGGATACCTTTCATACCTCTGATTGGAAAAGGAGAAGTGCTTTATTGAACATGTGCAAATTTGTTAGACAAGATAAAATAAAGTTGAGGACAACAGAAAGGAAATGAGTAACGTCTGTGACAAAAAACAAAAGCAATCCTCAGATTTGAAACATTTCAAACCAAGTGCCTCTGTTTCTTGTGTATATTTATACTGATTGAATGTGATTAGCTCTTCCATTAGGCTTGAGAAGCCCACAGGAAAATGGACTCCTTAATCTCTTAAAACAAATTATGATCTTGATAATGGAATAGCTAAATTGACTATGTCTTTGATGGTAATTTGATCTTCACCAGAAGAAACTATGACATACTTCCTGATGAGTAAAAGGTGAAGTATTGAGGCAGTAAAATGCTCTCATGTGTTTTATACCCAACGTACACACACTCTAGACCGGGTCGTCCACTAATCACAGGGTTAGTGGTTTGGTCCCTGGCTCTACTTGTCCACATGTCAAAGTTTCCATGGGCAAGACACTGAACCCCAAGTTGCTCCTGATGGACAGGCCAGCACCATGCATGGCAGCTCTGTCACTATCAGTGTGTCAGTGGGTGTGTGTGAATGACAGGCAAATTGTAAATGCTTTAACCTTAAAGGTAGAGCAGCACTGTAAACTCTAAGTACAGTCCATGTACCGTGTATGTGAATATCCAGGGAAGTTTTAAGTCTGTTCAGCCCCATGATGCTGCAAATTAAAAACAGTGTTGAGCTGTTTGTCCCTGGGAGCAGCCTGGTACTACAGTCATCTTCAGCTAGTGACCACAGAGCAGCTCCTCGTGAGCAGCTGGAGATTTAATACCTTGCTTGTAATAATTTTTGAAAGACAATAGTGTACTTTTCCTTTATACTCAAAATATGAAGAGTCGCAATATATTGACTTCTTATGTTGATACTAACCACATAATAACATTCAATAGTGCTAGTTCTTGTCTTCCTTGCCACTGGACCCTTTAATCTTCCCCAGAGACCACACCTGCACATGAACAAAACAGGGAGATACCATAAATGCCTAATGACTGGCTCTTTGGTTTTGTATGGATTAAACAAACAAGATATGTGTTAATTAGTTAGCTTTGGAGGTGCTCGTAGATTGATTTTGTAACATTTGGACAAAGCCAGTTGGCTGTTTCCTTTGTTTAGGCTTATTCAATATTTAATAGAGTTAGATGAGAAGATTGATACCATTATTTTATCTGTTTGGTAAATTTAAAGCTACCACAAGCAGCTGCTTAGCTTAGCTCAACACAAAGACGGGGAAACAGCCAAGAAAACATAGCAAATCTCTCCAAATGCTGAACTATTTCTTAGTGTGACCTGTATATGACTATTACCACCTGTTAACCACGTAGAGCCCCCTAAGTAAATTGCCCTCACAATTCTGATTGAGATAGATAGACTATCCTGTAGCCAAAATAAAATAGGGACAGCCAGTCAGTGAATCAGCAACAGTCTGATTTTAGACAGCATGTCCAATGTTGAAAAGAAAGTACCACAAGGTTATATAAATAAAAGCTTATTTTTGACCCCCGTGGTGCTCTGCACAGTGCACAACAGAAGAGAGTGAAACAATGTAGTTTCCTGCAAGTAATACTGTGAAAGTCTGGTGTTACAGAGTCACTGATTTTTCTTAGAGAAAAAATACACAACAGAGAGAAGACAAATTAGTGAAAAGCCAAGCAAGCCAAGTATACCAGCTTTGTGGATTTAAAAAAATATATATTTAAAAGACTTTTCTGATCATTTTACTTTTCATTTGACAATTTAACCTCATTTAAAACATCTTTCAAAATTTTTGTAAATTGAGTTGTTACTTTTTGTATACCTCCTGTAATTTACAGCCTCTTTTGCAAAAAGGCAAGTCCAGGAAAGCAGCATTTTGACAAACAAAACAGTTCAATGCACAAAGTACAAAACTACAACAACAGCAATAGAAATGTTCTGTGTAAGAGCTGAGAAAGTGTCAATCCAGTAGTCAGCCAGCAGGGTCAGATGCCAAGCCAACCGAGAGCATGGGTAAACCCATTTTTGAGTCTGTAGTTTATTCTGCTAACAGACAGACTGAGCCAAAGAGTTCTAGGGTTTGGGTTTTAGAAATTTCTCAGAACAGCCCAGAAAAGTATGTTGCCCAGCCTCTGGAGTCACACTACTCAATATAACAACACATTTTCAGCTTCAGAAGAGACACCATGTTTTCAGTTGTTTTATTACTGATTGTTTATGAGAATCTTTAACTTTAAAGAGATTTGTGTTGTGGTGGCAGCTTGGCTGACGGTGAGTGTCCTCTTTTTTTTTCTCCTTTTTTGTCTGTGATTCAGTTTTTTCCCTGGTTTTCTCTGTTCTCTGCCTGCCTCCCTGTGTCTCCTCCCCTGTGTGTGCTCTCTCTCTCTCTCTCTCTCTCTCTCTCTCTCTCTGCTCCTGAGCCCAGCCAACGACCCGCACCTGCATCTCGTCAACCGCCTCCTCTGCCTGCCACACCTGCCAGCAGTCAACTCCACCTCTGCCAGTACTTCAACCCCAGTTCTCCACACTACCTCTGCTTGATCGTCGTTGCTCCTAACCTGGTGCCACTTGATCCTTCGAGCTTTAGTAAACCTGCATGATCGGTTCCCCTGTCCTTGGTTTTTCCTGTCACTAACTCCATCTTTCTGTCTGTCTCTCCCCAGGTTCACTCACCCTTGTCCTCAGTCTAGTCAGCTGGGCTCGCTCACCTGCCCTCTCCCCTCGGGCTTCCCCCCACGGCGTCCTCCCAGTCCTCCCGTGCCTCCTCTCTTCCTCGGCCCCAAGTGTTCCCCGGTTCTCTGGTCTTAGACTCCTTGGTTCCCCGTGCCTACGTTTCCCCGTCATCACTTCTCCCTCGACTCCAGTCCCTCAACCCCTTTTTCCCCAATAAAACCTGTATATCTGAGCACTGCATTTGGGTCGTCTCTGTCCCCACACCACCGTAACAATTTGTAAAGTTAAAAAAAAACCATTGCATTTGTATGAAATACAATGTTTGTGTTTTTTTATTGCTGTAAAGATCCAGTCCCTAAAAAAACTTATGTTGACACACCATCAGTGCACTTGTAGATTATTTGAAAATATTACTTACTCAGAGTCCTTCATTTAGAACTACTCCATACTGTAAATTCAGGGTTCTTCTTGGTAATTCTGAAGCACTAATCAACTCCGTCTTCAGCAATATTGCCTATGATCAGCACATATGAGGTACCAATATCTACCATATTGCAACCCATTCATAAATACAAGTGTAAAAACAACTATCTGTGGTTTTATGGGGGGTGTTGGTACAGTGACTTCCAGGAGTCTCTGTTGGTTGCCTGGCAAAGGTCACTTAATGGGGGTGAATTCCATCATTCCTGGTTCCATGAAAAGTTGTCTAAATGTGTTTAAAATGACATATTTGTTGCAGCATCCTTCAAGATCTGAATACTGGAGTAGATGACATGATGCTAAAAGACAAACATATAAAGCTACAAAAGAACACATCAGTATGTATGATGTGCTGCAGAACTGTTTCCAAATACCCTAAAAATATTTCTCAAAGTCACAACTTTGTATTACTACTTCCGGTGGTCTTTTAAAAAGCATTTTCGGTCTGAGTATGAACTGTTGTGCAGAAACAGAATATTTTCCACAGACGGAGTTTGTTGGAAACACCAACAACTGGAAGCACAATGTTCTGATAAACTTTGAGTCTGATTCATTGCTCTGGTTCTGTAGTGAAGACTTACCCATCGCTCACTTCACTGGTGTGCAAGAGATCTGAGGGTGTGTCGTCTTTTAAGTTGCTCAACTTGGAGAGCTGGCAAAACACTCCCTCCACTTAATTAGTCCTCTACAACTCCATGCTCTGCGCATGCAGCCCTTCATCTTTAGCTAGACCCTTTGAAGCTTGTACAGTTATACTGGGTGTTCCTGACTGATTCTAGCAGACCAGCTGAGCTGGTAAAGAACTGAAGGGTGGTAGATGTTACAGCAAAAAGATATTTTAAATGACATTGGCTTTGTGAAAGGTTGATGATAAACGTAGGATGATAATGACAGAGCAGGAAGAATTAAGATGGGGGCTTGGTGGGTGCAGATTGGCTGGCTTAAGATTGGCTTTCCAGAGAGAAGTGTACTGATGGGTGACAGCCACAGTGATGGCAACCTGTTGAAGTGAAGATAGCTGGAGGTTTTGAAATCCAATGATGGCTCAGAGAAGTTAAATGGAATAAGAGTGATTGCTCTACTCATTCTCATTTGAGTAGCGATGGAAAGCCGTCAATTTCTAAATACGGTCTTTAAGAACTTTTTCAAACTGGAAATATTTCAAAGACAAGGACAAATTTAAGTTCAGGATGGGATCAAGGGACTGGGTGATATCTGAGGAATCAATCACAGAGCTCTGGATGACACTTTAAAAGAACATTCTCAAAGGGCTTTCATATCTGTTTGTTTAAAAAAAGAAAAGAAACTTCATTAGGTCAGAAGGATATGACAGGTGGTGGTTACTATCAGCAAGACAGATATTTAAATCAGATACATAAATGGAATACAGTCGCAGGATATGAAAAGTATATGAATCATTGGAATTACCTGGGTGCATCAATTGGTCATAAAATGTGATCTGATCATCTAAATCACAAAAACAGACAGGCCCTCGCACATGTAGCGCATCATGGTGTAAGGTGGCTGTGTTGCAGCTTCTGGAGCTCTGCAGCTATGCAGCTGTGAATTTGCCACATGCTTTGGACACGGCACAAAGGTGGTAATCATCCCTTCCTGTGTCCCCTTTGTGGTGCTACATAGCACTTGGCGCAATGACTATAACTGTGTATTGGCGTGTAGATGTGTTCGGGGCGTGACTGTTATCAAGCACGTAAAGTTTGGTGCAGATGTGAGCATGTACTGTACACTGAAGTTACAACAACTTATGACTTTGAGTGAATATTGGCATGTGGACGTGTTCAGGGTGTGACTCTCATAATGTATCCCAAATTTGGTGCAGATGTGAGCATGTAGACTGAAGTCTACATGCAACTTCCAGTTTTATGGAGAATTGTCAATTATGGACGCCACGCCACGGGCACTCCGTTCCACGAAAACTCACCGTTTGTACAACTTTTAATCGTCAATGGCTTTAGACTGTTTTTGGATGTTTTTGCATGTTTTTGGATGCGTGGATCATGGCTGCCCTAGTCCTCCTCCACCCTCACTGAAGCAGCACCGCATTTGAGCCTGGGTAGAGGGGATTGCGAGTTCTCGTTCTTGAGAGGGAAACCGAGGGGGCTGGTAACCAAGGGCACACAGGAAGGGCAACATACCGGTGGATGCGTTGGTGAGGGTGTTGTGAGCATATTCGACCAAAGGGAGCAAGGAACTCCAGGATGCTGGGTGTGATGCAGTCACGCAGCGTAGTGCAGTCTCCATCTCCTGGTTAACCCTCTCGGTCTGGCCCTTGGTTTGGGGATGGTACCCGGATGAAAGGCTCGAGGAAATGCCTAGGGTGGAACAGAAGGCTCTCCAAACGTGGGAGGTGAACTGCGGGCCCCTGTCCGAAATGATGTCAGACGGCAACCCATGGGGGCGGAACACGTGCTGCACCAGGAGAGCTGAGGTTTCCTTAGCAGTGGGGAGTTTAGGCAAAGCCACGAAGTGTGCAAACTTGGATGTAGTATGGCAAAAACTTAGCAATGAATTTTAATAAATTTATGAGAATTAATACCCAATTATGAATTTTAATATTCAAAAATATATAAATCCATAAAAAGCTCTCGTTTAAAAAGGGGGACCACCGGAGTTGTTATAATCCTAGAGTCTCCGGACCTCTAGGTAGCTTTTAATAATTATACAATTATTACTAGTGATCAGTTAGTTAATAATCGCTAAATTATCTTAAATCAGTCAGTCTCATATCTAAAGGGTCATTTCTCTTGGCAGGGACGTGGAGATAGTCAACACACACACAGTTCCTTGATTACAGTGAATTAACTAACTAAAGCGATAGAAAAGGGTGGTTAAATATAAGGAAAATAAACAATGGGTGAACAATGAGAAATGGAGGTTCGATTGTGGGAAGCATTTGACTCATATGGCAGAGGAGAAAAAATGAAAGTAAGCTATGAGTTTAGGAGTTAAAAGAAAATTAACATTATGGGACATCCCTGACCACAGAATGTTTGTTGGGTCTTACTGCTTGTCGACGGCCTGCTTTGGCCTGTTGCACGGGTCCCACGCTAGCTGCCCAATCCTGGCTTTTTGCTAGGGATTCTCTGGGGTTCTCCGTGTCTGAAGAAAACCTCAAGGGTTGGCCATCCTCCGTCTGGCAATTCGGCTGTTTTCAGGTTTCCTTCGTTGCCGCTGGCGAGACCACGTGGCTTGGTCTGACCTCGGTGAAGTTGGCTCGACGAAAAAGCTTAAAAGGGAACTTGGTCGTTCCTGAATTAGACCAGTGTAACTTAACGGACTCATAACTTTATTATAATAATAATAATAATAATAATCCTAATTTGTAGAGCACTTTTCAAAAACAAGTTACAAAGTGCTTTAACAAGTGTAAAGAATAATACAAAAAAAACAAGATAAGAACATGAAAAATTTAAACAATAAAATAAAAGGGATAAAATAAAGTCAAATAAGATCGGGAAAAGCTCTCCTATAAAAGTATGTTTTAAGAAGGGACTTAAAAGAGTTCACTGACTCAGCCGACCTGATTTCCTCGGGCAGGCTGTTCCAGAGCCTCGGGGCCCTGACAGCAAACGCTCTGTCCCCTTTAGTTTTCAGTCGAGACTCTGGAACAGACAACAGACCTCTGCCCGAGGATCTCAAGGTACGTGCTGGTGTGTATGGGACTAAAAGGTCAGAAATATAACAAGGCGAGAGGCCATGAAGAGCTTTAAAAGT
>NC_060169.1:31483004-31485720 GCF_021292245.1 Micropterus dolomieu | reverse complement strand
AGGGAAAGATGAATGCGGCCAAGTACAGGGATATCCTGGACGAAAACCTTTTCCAGAGTGCTCTGGACCTCAGACTGGGCCGAAGGTTTACCTTCCAACAAGACAATGACCCTAAGCACACCGCTAAAATAACGAAGGAGTGGCTTCACAACAACTCCGTGGCTGTTCTTGAATGGCCCAGCCAGAGCCCTGACTTAACCCAATTGAGCATCTCTGGAGAGACCTGAAAATGGCTGTCCACCAACGTTTACCATCCAACCTGACAGAACTGGAGAGGATCTGCAAGGAGGAATGGCAGAGGATACCCAAATCCAGATGTGAAAAACTTGTTGCATCTTTCCCAAAACGACTCATGGCTGTATTAGATCAAAAGGATGCTTCTACTAAATACTGAGCAAAGGGTCTAAATACTTATGACCATGTGATATTTCAGTTTTTCTTTTTTAATAAATTTGCAAAAATTTCTACATTTCTGTTTTTTTCTGTCAAGATGGGGTGCTGAGTGTACATTACTGAGAAATAAAATAAACTTTTTTGATTTTTGGAAAATGGCTGCAATGAAACAAAGAGTGAAAAATTTAAAGGGGTCTGAATACTTTCCGTACCCACTGTATTTCTAAGTTGATAAAAACATGATTGAACAAGCTTTGTGGTGTGCTGCTCGAAATTTAAATTACTATCAAACCAAACACCAAGGTTCTTTGCCACAGGCTTAATGTGATTTAATAGGGAAGCAGCAGATGGCAGTATTTTGCCTATGTCATAGTTCCTCTCCGCAGAAGACAGCTTACGGGACATAAGCACACGGGTGAAGTTCATTATCAGAGGCAGACCGCTGAGAAAGGACAGCACCTACCCGAGTCTGAAGCATCCACCTCCACGATGAACTGACAGCTGGGGTCCGGTTGGACTATGATGGGGGTTGAGGCGAAACGATGTTTTAGCTCCAAAAAGGCTGCCTCTGCCTCCGAGGTCCATGTGAAGGTGACAGCAGGAGAGGTGAGAGCGGTGAGAGGCGCGGCCAGGCGACTGTAGTCCCTGATAAACCTCCTATAGAAGTTCGCAAACCCTAAGAATCGCTGAAGCTGCTTGCGGTTGGAGGGAGTGGGCCAGTCCGTAACGGCGGAGATCTTAGCAGGGTCCATCCTCAGCTCCCCCTGAGCAATGATATAACCGAGGAAGGTCGTGTTAGACACATGAAACTCACATTTCTCAGCTTTTACAAACAACTTTTTCCTGGTGGACGTGCTGCTGATGTTCGTGGAGGGATTTGGAGAAAATCAATATGTCGTCTAGATAAACAAAAAGAAATCTGTTCAGCTTGTCCCGCAGGACATATCGTTCACCAGGGCCTGGAACACAGCGGGGGCATTTGACAGACCGAAGGGTATAACCAGGTACTCGAAGTGGCCAAGCGGGGTGTTGAAGGCGGTCTTCCATTTGTCTCTCTTCCTTATGCGAACCAGGTGGTAGGCGTTGCGCAGATCCAGTTTAGAAAAGACAGTGGCTCCATGCAGAGGGGGGAAAGCAGAACCGATTAAAGGTAGGAGGTATCTGTTCTTAATGGTAATATTGTTTAAACCCCCGGTAATCGATACAGGGCCTGGGGGAGGCAAGACCCAGAGGAGTCTGTGGGCAGTCGATAATATGCAATTTAATTCTCTCCTGATGATTACCAGATACCATGAGCTGAATGGGAACAGTCTTATGAGTAACCTGAGCCAGGGGTAAGCCATTTAGAGCCTTAGCCTCAAGGGGGTGGCTGAGGGGGACAGTGTCTATGTGCATCTGACGAGCTAACCTTCTATCCAGGAAGCTCCGGACGGAGGCATGGAGGTGCAACCGGGAGGGAGAACGGGCAGCTCGGCTCACTAATGGTTCTCCCACGACTAGTGAGCCGGCCCTTTTGCCGGGCGACTGGGACAGGAGGAAATGAAATGACCACACATACCACAGTAGAGGCAGGAGTGGGTGTTAAACCGGCGTGCAAGTTCCTCATCCGACAAACGCGCACGGCCTACCTCCATGGGCTCAGGTTCGAGATTCCTGGAGCTGGAGGTGGGTTTACAGGTGGAAATCTGGCGGCCCTCTCCCGGCGGCGCTCCCTGATCCGGTTGTCCAGTCTTATGGCTGTGGGAATAAGCTGATTTAGAGAGGGAAACCGTCTATTGGCTGACGTACTGCGGTAAGCGTGTCGACTCATTTCCGTTTCCGGTGCTTGTGTGTTGGTACCGTGTTGTGCTGCTCTCGCTACAGTTACATTTGTTAGATTACAGCAGCCAACTGTCCGCTAAACACTTATTCTTTACAATAATTTTGCCTAAGCACTCACAGTTCTTTCCATCTTTTAGTGACTGCTGTTCAATCTCATAGTTGTTCTAAAGTTTTGGTAGCTGACGCTACAGCACTCTAGCTTAGCCGTTAGCGACTTTAGCTTAGCAGCTAGCGATGGCTTCTCCTTCTCCCTCTCTCTCTCCTACTTTCTCCTGCTCGGTGTGTCAGATGTTCAGTTACTCCTCTGCCTCCTTTAGAGGTAATGGTACGTGTAATAAGTGTAGTTTATTTTTAGACATGGAGGCGAGGCTCAGTGATTTAGAAGTCCGGCTCCGCACCTTGGTAGATCAGTCTTTAGCTACTGTAGCTAGCCAGTCCCCGGTAGTCGGTGCGGAACGGCCTGAGTTAGCCTCTGGTAGCCGTCCTCCGGCATCCCCTGTGC
>NC_060169.1:31465949-31482904 GCF_021292245.1 Micropterus dolomieu | reverse complement strand
TCTGTTAGATTCCATTGGCTTCTCTCAGAGTGTTCATGAACCGACTCACTGTTTTAACCACACCCTCGACCTTGTTTTGGTGTATGGTATTGAAATTGAACATTTAGTGGTGTTCCCACAGAATCCCTCTTTGTCCGACCACTGTTTGATAACTTTTGAGTTTGTATTGCTGAACTACATGCCATTGGGCAAAAATTTCTATACAAGATGTCTGTCTGATAGTGCTGTAGCTAAATTTAAGGATGCGATTCCATCAGCTCTAAATACATTATCAAGTCACAAAGTAACGGAGGACTCCTATGCTAGTTTCAGTCCCTCCCAAATCGATCATCTTGTTGATAGTGCTGCAGGCTCGCTGCGAATGACACTGGACTCTGTAGCCCCTCTAAAAAAGAAAATACTAAAACAAAGACGGTTAGCTCCATGGTATAATACTGAAACTTGCAAATTAAAGCAAATATCGCATAAACTTGAGAGGAATTGGCGTTCCACCAAACTGGAAAATTCTCGTTTAATTTGGCAAGATAGTCCTAAAACTCATAGGAAGGCCCTCCGTAATGCCAGAGCAGCATACTACTCATCATTAATAGAGGAAAATAGGAACAACCCCAGGTTTCTTTTCAGCACTGTAGCCAGGCTGACAGAAAGTCACAGCTCTATTGAGCCAAGTATTCCCATAGCTCTCAGTAGTTACGACTTCATGAGCTTCTTTAATGATAAAATTCTAGCTATTAGAGACAAAATTCACCAAGACCAGCCCTCAACTGGCACCAACTTATCTCTTAACTCAGGAACCTTAGAAACAGCTGTAGAACCAGATATATGTTTAGACTGTTTTGCTTCCCTCAATCTTTACCAACTAACTTCAATAATTTCTTCATCTAAACCATCAACCTGCCTCTTAGACCCCATCCCGACTAGGTTGCTTAAAGATGTTTTACCCTTAGTCAGCACTTCTCTACTAGATATGATCAATCTATCTTTATCAACAGGCTATGTACCACATGTACTTTAAAGTAGCTGTAATTAAACCTCTTCTGAAAAAGCCCAAACTTGATCCGGATGTTTTAGCCAACTATAGACCTATATCTAACCTTCCATTTCTCTCTAAGGTTCTGGAGAAAGCTGTTGCTAAACAGCTGTGTGACTTTCTACAGAGCAATAGTTTATTTCAGGATTTTCAGTCAGGATTTAGAGCTCATCATAGCACAGAGACAGCACTGGTGAAAATTACTAACGACCTCCTTATTGCATCAGACAAAGGACTTGTCTCTGTACTGGTTTTATTAGATCTTAGTGCTGCATTTGATACCATTGACCATCAGATCCTATTGCAGAGACTGGAACATTTCATTGGCATTAAAGGAACTGCTCTAAGCTGGTTTAAGTCCTATTTATCAGATGGATTTTAGTTTGTACATGTTAACGATGAGTCCTCCATGCATGCCAAAGTTAGTCATGGAGTTCCTCAAGGATCTGTCCTCGGACCAATCCTCTTCACTTTATATATGCTTCCTTTAGGCAATATTATCAGGAAATATTCCATAAGCTTTCATTGTTATGCAGATGATACTATATAGTTATATCTATCGATCAAACCAGATGAAACTCATTAGTTAGCTAAACTTCAAATGTGCCTTCAGGATGTTAAAACCTGGATGACCTGTAATTTTCTAATGTTAAACTCAGATAAAACTGAAGTTATTGTTCTGGGGCCTAAGCACCTCCGTGACGCATTATCTAAAGATATAGTTTCCCTTGATGGCATTGCCCTGGCCTCCAGCCCCACTGTGAGGAATCTTGGAGTTATCTTTGATCAGGACATGTCGTTTAAATCTCACATTAAGCAAATTTCAAGGACCGCTACGTAATATTGCGAAAATCAAGAACATCCTGTCTAAAAATGATGCAGAAAAACTAGTCCATGCATTTGTTACCTCTAGGCTGGATTACTGCAATTCCTTATTATCAGGCTGCTCGAAAGAGTCCGTTAAGACTCTTCAGCTGATCCAGAATGCTGCAGCATTTGTTCTGACAGGAACCAGGAAAAGAGATCATATTTCTCCTGTCTTAGCTTCTTTGCATTGGCTTCCAGTAAAATCCAGAATAGAATTTAAAATCATTCTTCTTACCTACAAAGCTCTTAATGGTCAGGCACCATCTTATCTTAAAGAGCTCATAGTACCTTACTACCCCACCAGAGCACTGCGCTCCCAGAATGCAGGGTTAATTGTGGTTCCTAGAGTCTCCAAAAGTAGACTAGGAGCCAGAGCGTTCAGCTATCAAGCTCCTCTCCTGTGGAACCAGGTTCCAGTTTGGGTTCAGGAGGCAGACACCATCTCCACATTTAGGAGTAGGCTTAAGACTTTCCTCTTTGATAAAGCTTATAGTTAGGGCTGGCTCAGGTGAGTCCTGAACCATCCCTTAGTTATGCTGCTATAGGCCTAGACTGCCGGGGGATTTCCTATGATGCTCTGAGCTCCTCTCTCCTCTACTTTCTCTCCCTCTGTATGCAACCTCATCTCATTATTGCATGTTACTAACACAACTTCTCCCCTTTCCGGTAGTCTTGTGCTTTCTCGTCCCACTCCTCTCTCCTCCTATCATTTCCTGCAGGTTTTCTGGCTCTGGAGCTGTGGAGTCTGGATCTGTGGATGCGGGTCACCTGCTGCCCCCGTGTTCCTGCTCGACACCCTCTGCTGCAACGACTATTGTTACTAGTTCTAGTTACTAGTGTTATTATTGTTATTATAATCATTAACATTATGATTGTTATCATTAACACTACTATAAATATCTGTACCATTTTTCATTTAGTCTATAGCAACATCACCTTTACTGTCTGTACCTCTGTGTGTGTATATTGTGTAGGCTGCCTCCCTCCCCTCTCCCTCTCCTTCCATCCCTCTCTTTTTCTCTCTGTTCCTCTCCTGCCCTCTCTCTCTCGCTCTCTCTCTCTCCTTCACCCCAACCGGTCGAGGCAGATGGCCGCCCACCCTGAGCCATTGTTCTGCTCGAGGTTTCTGCCTCTTAAAAGGAAGTTTTTCCTTGCCTCTGTCGCCTAGTGCTTGCTCTTGGTGGGAACTGTTGGGCTTCTGTAAATAGCATCACAGAGTACGGTCTAGACCTGCTCTTTTATGAAAAGCGCTGTGAGATAACTGTTGTTGTGATTTGGCGCTATATAAATAAAACTGAATTGAATAGAGAGGTAGGTTCATCAAAGGACACGAGTTCAACCTTCAAGGTCTCCGAAAATGCATTAGTAAACACCCCCTGTAATGATTTGTCATTCCAGCCACTCACCGACGCCAAGTCCGTCCGGAACTCCACAGCCAACTCTGCCACGCTGCAGGAGCCCTGTCGAAGGGATAGTAGGCATCTGGCTGCCTCCTTTCCCCTCACCGGGTGGTCAAAAACCTCTTATCTTGGCTGTGAACGCCAGGTACGAGTGGCACACTGCACCCTGGCTCTACCACACAGCCGAGGCCCAGGATCGGGCGGAACCAGAGGTGGAATTAATCAGGTAAGCGATGCGGGAGCGCTCTGTGGCGTAGGTTTGGGGCTGCTGTTCGAACACCAAGGAGCACTGAGTTAGGAAGTCTCCGCAAGTGCCCATGTCTCCATAGTAGCGCTCCGGGGCCGGCACGAATGGCTCCCGTGGCAGAACTGCTGGAGTGGGGGGCGGAGCGGCGTTGGCGTAGCTCTGCTGAGTGGTGAGGACAGAGATCTGGTTGGCTGGCTTTCAAATTGTATTAGCTATTTCTATTTGACGTTGAATGAAGATGCCTGATTAAGTTGTATTATGGCAATATTTCACTAAATAAAAATTTTCATTATAAGTAAAGTTACACACAGCAGATCCAATAGAAAAGAGTGTCAAAGGAGTGATGTGGCTGGGGAACTGGCATGTTTGTTCCCCCTATGCATTAAGGGATATGTTAACAGTTTTACAAGCCTGTCCTAAAACAAAAGTCAAGCGCCGTTGTGCACACTGAAATAGGTTTTACTTGCTGTAATGATTCCTCCTGTTCATACAGGCCATTAAAATATCCCTTACTAATATGCTAAAATCCTACACTAACATTCCAGTCTAAGTGATGTGGAGCAAAATCCCCAGTATTCCAACATTTACCTGACACTAACAGGAGGCTCCAGCAGAGTTAGTCAAATAAAGTGGATACCTTCCGAAGTGAGTGTTTTTAGTACAAAATCCTCGCGTTGTGTTACTATCCCTCCACTTCAGCTGAACAGGAAACACTGTCCGGGGAAACACAAAGAGGGATTTCTTTCTGAAAATGCTGTCACTTTGGAAGATAATTGATATGTCTAACTCTGTCGAACTCAGACTGCAGAAACCTCATGTTAGTTTCAGGTAAACTTTAGAACATATTTGTACGCTGAGTGAGGACTGTGGATTATATCCTCTATCACTTACAGTGAAAGTGAAGTGAAGGGCCAGTATGAACAGGAGGAGTGATAGCAGCAATTGTTTTAAGACAAGCTTGAAAAAGTGTGAATTATTGAATGATTATTTTACACAGCAAAACATGTACACTGCTATTTATTGTTAATACATAGCTCATCCATTATTTTAACTCTGTTAAAATGGAAGTAAGTTGTGTTAAATATACCGTTTTGGAATATGAAAACATCACTTTTCCATAATGGTTTCAGGCACAACATCAATTTAATTTGATGCCGTGAAGTGTCAAATCTGCCTTGATAATTATATTTGAACATTAAATAATTTTCATACAGCCTCCCCCTGAATCTGAAGTTTCCTCATTGTCAGAACCACAATGTTGTTTCTCTTTCAATTTCTCATTAAAGGGATTGTAATCCAATATACTTTTTGTTAAATTCAATAACAATGATAATAACCTACATTTTTATATTGTCTTTCAGGGGACCCAAGGAAGCTTTACACTTTACGAATAAACAACACAAAAACAACAAAAGGAGGTCATTAAAGATTACATGACTTGGTAAAGAGATCGGTGTTTAGCAGTTTTTTAAGTGTCCAGGGATGGAGCGTTGTGGATCTCTAAAGGGAGATCCAGAGAGTTGGGACTGTGAAGCTGAAGGCTCTATCCCTAGAAGTCTGCAGCCTGGTGTGCGAGACAGAGAGCAAACCCTTGTCTGAGAGCTTCTGAGGAAAACACTGAAGAGAAGGGTGTATTTGTTTGGCAGTGGAGCTCAAATATCAACAATCCTTCTGCAGAATCTCCTACTCTCCGTTTAACCCAGGATTAGTCCTCATTCAGAATATCATGACACAGGCATGTTTTGCCACTTAAGTTGTCACAACCAAAAACCCTGGTTCACAGCAAAACTCAGGCAGCTTCATCAGACCAAGCAGGAGGCCTTCAGAAGTGGGAACAGAGTCCTGTACAACCAGGCCAGGAACACTCTGACTAAGGAGGTCAAAGCAGCAAAGCGATGCTACGCTGAAAAGCTACATAACGGCTTTGCAGCCAACGACCCTGAATCAGTGTGGAGAGGCTTGCGGACACTCACCAACTACAGGAGACCATCCCCCAACACTGCTGGTACTCGACAACTGGCAGACGAGCTGAATGGCTTTTATTGTAGGTTTGAAAAGCCCACAGTCACACCTCTACCACGCTCCTAACACCATCTTCATACAGTCACCTTCCCCCTCTGACACACTGCCACCCCCCCTCTCTGACCCCTCACCTGCACTCAAGATCTGTGAAGAGGACGGGAGCCACCTCTTCCAAAGGCAGAAGATCAGGAAGGCTCCTGGTCCAGACGGTGTGTCCCCATCTTCACTCAGATCTTCAATAGATCACTCGAGCTGTGTGAAGTTCCCTCCTGCTTCAAACGCTCCACAATCATCAAAAATCCTCCATTTCTGGACTAAATGACCACTGGCCTGTCGCCCTGACATCTGTACTCATGAAGTCCTTTGAAAGACGTGTTGGCCCACCTGAAGGACATTACAGGCCCCTTTTTGGACCCCCTGCAGTTTGCCTACAGAGCTAACAGGTCATTGGATGATGCAGTCATCTTGGGACTGCATTACATCCTGCAACACCTCGACTCTCCAGGGACATATTCAAGGTTCCTGTTCGTGGACTTCAGCTCGGCGTTCAACACCATCATCCCGGACATCCTCAACACCAAACTCACCCAGCTCACTGTGCCAGCCTCCACCTGTCAGTGGATCACAAACTTCCTGACTGACAGGAGTCAGCAGGTGAGCCTGGGGAACATCACATCCAGCACCTGGACTATTAGCACTGGCGCCCCCCAGGGGTGTGTGCTCTCCCCACTGCTCTTCTCCCTCTACACCAACGACTGCACCTCAAGAGACCCATCTGTCAAACTCCTGAAGTTTGCTGACGACACAACAGTCATCGGCCTCATCTGCCACCAAAAAGGACAGGAGCAGACTACAACGGACAGTCAGGACTGCAGAAAAGATCATTGGTGCCAACCTGCCCTCCATTCAGGACTTATACATTTCCAGAGTCAGGAAACGGGCAGGAAACATCACCGCAGATCCATCTCACCCCGGACACAACCTGTTCCAGCTTCTCCCCTCTGGTAGGTGCTACAGAGCACTGTACGCCAAAACCAACAGACTTAGGAACAGTTTCTTCCCACAAGCCATCACTCTGATGAACAGCTGATTTCTGACTCACAGTCAGGAACAATTCTTGTGCAATAACCCAGAAACTCTGCCTCTAATCAGCCACCTGTTTACTGGCTAACACTTATTATTTATTCACCATTCTCTATTTCAGTGCTGTTCATACTGTTTGTTATATTGTCATATTGTAGATACTGTATACCAAATCCACCTACCTCAAGTCATTACTCGTGCATAAAATACTTATACTTATTTATTCCAGCATCCTTTGCACTATGCTTCATTGCACTGTGTTCATGTGTTCATGTATGCATGTATATGTACCTGTATTTCACATCCATATCCGACATGTACATACTCCTGCATCCTTTGCACTCTGCTCACTGCACTATTTGTCAATGTCTATATTGTTTTTGTTCATAGTGTGTATATTTGTGTTGTCTACACTGAAGTCTGTGTCTGATTTTATCTTATTTTTTTTATTGTGATTTTGTATTTTTGTATGAGTAAGCGCATTGTGAGCAATGTACAGTCCAGAGTCAAATTCCTTGTATGTGTACACATACCTCGCAATAAAACTGATTCTGATTCTGAACATTGCCAGATATGGATGATCATTATAGCTGAGCTGCTTTTAACTCCACGTCCTTACCAAGTGTAGAGGATGTTTCTGACTTGTGATACAGTATAAAGGAGATAATGTAAAATACAAATCTGTGAAATCAGTAAACACAGCATTAATTATTACTGTTAATTCTATACCTATATTTTTAGAATAGTCAGAAAACTTAGGACATACTCTTATATGGAGTACAGGGTCTTACAGTAAAAGTATTCAACCCCTTGTAATATCATGTGCAAACAGCCTTTTCAAGTCCAGCCACAAATTCTTAATTGGTTCAAGATCCGGACTCTGACTTGACATTGACATTGTTGCCTGGAGTGTTCCTTTGTGAGTGTTTCTTTTCCAGATATGGGTGTAAAGTCAATTAAACTGCATACTGGTGATCTCTGTTCAACCAATTATGTGACTTCTAAAAACAATTGGCTACACCAGTGATTATTAAGGTGACTACTAGAGAGGTGATTATTCATGCAGGCATGTATTTGTAATTAAAATCATCATTTTTATTTCACATTAAAGAGCACTTTTCTCTTGATTGGTAAAAAAAAAGGCACCCAATCTACTTTGATCCAATGTAAAACAATGAAACATGAATTCCAAGGGGCGGTGAATCCTGTTAATAGTATAATCTGTTTATTATAGTAACTTTACTTTAGAAACCATGTCATTTATCTTCATTGCGTTTTAATTAACCTACATTATGGTAAATTCTATTCCTATTTATCTCCAACGATAGGCTACTAATGTATTTTTCTCCTGATTGCTAGGTTGTTTTAAGCATATGGTTATTTCGGCTATTTTTTATTTAATCATCAGTTTAATCATGTGTCATTCTTTATTGATATTGTGATCTTATAAACACCATGGATATCACTGTGCAGTATAACAATTTTCATATGAAAAGTCTCACTGTCATAATCACTGCTGATGGCATGCATTTTCTGCAGGTGTCAGTATGACTGTAGCCGGTAGGAGGGACTTGATGCTCCAACTTCTCATTTTGTGTCTCTGCTCTCCAGCCAGTCGTCCTGGTCCTGCTTGGAGAGAGACGACGACACCAGCAGCACGGCGCTCCGGGGAAACACCATGCATCTTAGGCTGAAAGGACGACTGCAGCCTCACATTATTTCGCATTCTTATTTTTGATTTCTGTTTTTTTTGTGTGTGTGTGTGTGTGTGTGTGTGTGTTGTTGCGTGTTTTCTTTCTCTTTTTCCCCCTCCTTTTCACCCAATCTCTGACGCGCAAGGACACTACAGCATCCATCCACGGCAGAAACGCTCGCATAAAGCATCCTCTGTACAGACGCACCACCATCCTCATCCTTCCTTCCTTCCTCCTACTCTCCTCCTCTCCTCTCTCCTGTTCTGTTCTAACCCAGAGGACATCGGGACCGCTTCTCCCCCCCTTTGCCCGGAGACATGGATCTATGGTTTCATTCGATCCGGATTTGCTGGTGGAGGGTTTTGTTTCTGATGAGTGTTTTCCAGGACTATCTGAGCTCCATGCTGGACTGCCCGCCGACCTGCAGCTGCTCTCAAACAGAGATCTATTGCAATAAGTCCGACAGCGGCAGGTTTTTCCCTTTACTCGCCCTGCAAGATACTGGTAGCAATGGGACCAGCGTTGACATAGCAGAGTTATTCAAAAACATCACCTCTATGTAAGTAGATGCGGATTATGCCGTGCGTTTTTTTTAATCATTAATTGATCACATCCTCAGTAAAGCATCTGCTTTCAGGGTGTCTGTTGCTTTCTTTGCACTGATCTGATTTGCTGGTTAATTATTTCTTATTTTGAGACTTTTTGCACTTGAATCAGTCTGTTAAGTGGCCTTTTATGATAATAGCGTCTCTGATAATCGGTCCTGTATGGGGGGGTAGACGCTCTTATTCTGTTTCGTGTCTCCCCTGCACAGTGAGACAAATCCTTTGCAACCTTGTTAGACGTGGCAACTTGATCTGAAACCTTGGTATAGTGACTGGAGGATTTTCATTTGTGTGTGTGTGTGTGTGTGTGTGTGTGTGTCCATAAAGTTGCTCCTCCGCAGCGGCTCCGCAGGCCTACACGGCCAAAATGACAGAAGGATGTTGCGGAGAACCTCGGATCACCCATTCACTTGATTCCCCTCTCTCATGTACAGCAACTGCTCCGACAGATTGTGCTAAATGAAACAGAAATAAATGGCGCAGTAAGGTCAACCAGTTACATTTCAGCCTGCCTCCTCTCAGACCGATGCGACCCGACAAACTTTATTACGTCCAGACGATCAGATGATGCGGGCCTGTAGGGGGTTGGGGGGGGGGGGGGGGGCTTGAAAACGTCACTTGTGGCTGGTTTTCCCCCTAAAGAGATGGACATGTAGCAGGATGCCTTTAGAGGATTCATAAAGGGTCTGCTTATGACGGCAGACTCTCCACACCCACCTCCCTTTACGCGCGCACACACACACACACACACACACACACACACACACACACACACACACACACACACACACCCAGAAGTACATTTTCATTCTGCATCCTCACTCCCCTCCCTCCTCCCTCTCTCCTCTTTCCCTGGCATCGATCCTTCCTGCCAACATCAAAGCTTTCTTTCTTGAAAAGTCTGGGGGGGGGGGGGGGGGGGGGGCGCGGGGCTCGGGCCTTAAAATATAAGACCTCTGGTGTCGATGAGGTTCATTTGCATATAAAGTAAACATCTCCCGTTAACGCAGCGGAATTCCCCGCAGGGCTTCCTCCGCGTCGTCTTACGCCACAAAGGACTTTTCCTCCCATCAGTTTGGGTATCCGGTTTACCCTTTATCCGTTTGAGGGAGACAACAACTTAGTTTGTGACACGGTTCATCGCTTCGCTGTGCCACTAGGGGGTAGCCTGGTACCCTCTATGCACTGGGAATCAAGTGCTCCTTACTCTGGAGTCATTTCCATGACTGTGTTTATGGTCACAGAATAGGCTGGTGGAAAGCACAGCAGCATTAAAAGGAAAGGATGCTAAAGAGATGAAGGGTCAGAGGTCACAGCACCCCATTAGTCATTAGCATGACCCTAGAGTAACCCTCGGATAAAGACTTCCTCTTTGTAAAACCTGCTCCAGTCACACCCCAGTCATTTATCTATTCTGTTGTCCATACAGCTCAACAGCAGAAACCTGCTTCTTGGATTTTCATTTAAAAATGCCAAAATTCAGTTTCTAATAAGCAAGAAGTCACTCATTGATTGTCCTCTTGCCTTTGAGAAACCCTAATGCAATTGACCCAGGACTAATTGTGCATGTGCATTGTCATGGCCCCTTGCCAGCAGGCCGCTTGTTTTCTTGCTGCTCAGCAAGGACATCTACCTCCACCCAGCACTGCCAGCAGCTCAGTGACAGCCTATCAGAGACAATACCTCCCAGTGTCACACAAGCTTACACATTTGTTAGGAATTTATACATTCAAAACACACATAAAGATGATTCCTTTTATGTACTTTTTTAAAAATGTCAAATCTGATATTCAGCTATACATGTTCAGTTCTCTATAGTATGTAGTTTTAAAGCATAAATGTGGTACAGAATAATTTGGCTTAAAACAGTGCCAAACAATTATGTTTAACATGTCATAAATATACGGTGCTAATTGAAATGTATAATTGAACTAGTGTAATAAATAAAAGCAGTTAATTGCTTAACTCTAATTTATTATCTTCCCAGAAAACATGCTCTTTAAAATTAATAACCAGCATCCATAGTAATACAGAGCAGTCAGTGATTGAGGCCACACAAAGAACAAATTGTCCGTGTGCCTTTGTAAGGTGTTAGATGCATGCATTTGACTAACGAGGTCTGTTTCACTCATCACAAGGGAAACGGGAGAGATGTGGACAATTTGTGGAGATGGAAAACTAGAGCAAGGGCTCCTAGCAGGAACCGTGTGACGATTGGCCAGCAAAAGAAATCTGCCAAGTCCAGATAATAGTTTTCCAGTTCTCTCACATAAGAGATTCATCACAAGAGGCATCGCAGTTTGAAGTGGATAAGATAAGGCCTTGCTGTGATACTTAAAGAAAAAGCACTTCTCTGAGAGCAGCTGGAACATTTGACAGGTTAGTGTAACTGACTGCCGGTGCGTCTCTTAGCAGCATACAATCAGCTTTTTCACCTCTGGTGATGACGTTTGGCCTCATTTTGGTTTCCTTTTTTTGGGTACCTTTTGAGAGCATTTGTAAGGTGAGGCTTAAGCATCAGACAAATTCATCAGACATCAATTACTAAATCTCACTTGTCTTCACGTCTGGAAAAAAAGAGGTTAAGCACAAGTTTCTCTTGCCTTTATAGTGGCATTATAGCACCATTCAGTATTCATCATAGTATAATGTCTTTCATATTATTGTAGGCTAAACTGGAAGGCAATCAAGACACTTCAGAATAAAATAAAAAAATACTAACATCGAGGAAGAAATATTAAAAAGTGGAGCTGCAACGATTAATTGATTTGTTGTCAACTATTACATGAATCACCATCTAAAGAAAAAAACATCAAAATTCTCTAATTCCAGCTTCTTAAATGTGAACAATATAATGTTTCTTTGCTCCCCTATAACAGTAAACCGAATATGTTTGGGTTGTGGACAAAACAAAACATTTGAGGATGTCATCTTGGACTTTGGGAAACATTTTCACAATTATTCACCATTTTCTGACATTTTACAGACCAAACAACTAATGGGTTAATAGAGAAAGTAATCAACAGATTTGATAATGACAATTATTGTTAGTGACAGCCGTATGAAAAGGCCTTTATTTAAGTGCCTAAATCATTATTAAAAGCCAACATGTTTCAGCCACTATAGGCCAATGTGACTGGATTGCCTTCCGGTTTACCCTGTTGTTTCCCCGTTTTCCAAGAGCACCCAACTCATTTTTGATTTATTGCTGGTATGCTTGTAGGGATTCATGGCTTGTCAGTTATTTTTAAATATCCCAATAATGGAAAGTACATTTACTCAAGTACAATTTTCATGCACCTCTACTTTACTTGAATATTTCTTTTTGAAGCTGCTTTATGCATCTTCTCCACTACATTTCAGAGTAAATATACTTTACTTTTTACTCCACTTCATTTGTCTGACAGGTTTTGTTACTTACTTGCAGATACAAATTTTGCACTGAAAACCTAAAGTGAGTTTCTAAAATGATATGTTGTTGAGGATTAAACTGCCAAATAGTAACATGAATAAAGTATGGTACCTCTACTGCAACATTAATATTGATGTTTTGTAATATTAAACAGATAATAAAGTATATGATAGCATTATGATGACAGGAGCCATTCTGCTGCCTAATAAGTACTTAAACTTTTGATACTTTAAGTACTTTGATTTCTAATAGTTTTGTACCTTTACGTAAGTTACATTTTGAAAGCAGTAATATGTGTAAATTTTCTTCCACCACAGACATGTCTTAAGATATATATAAAAAACCACTGAGCCTTGAATAATAATTTGTGTACCTTGTTAAATATTCTTATACTGACATTTACCCCTTCTTCCTCATTTAATTTGCAGAATCTATGAATATGCCAATATTTTTTGTTTGAAAAGTTTAACTACTAGACAAGATGTTTCCTACTTTACCAACATAGTCCATTCTCAGTTTATGGTGCACTGGAGGCTTAAAGTTTCTACCATCACCAACACCTTCTAGTGTCAAACTTTACACGTATATTTTTCTGCACAGTGAAGCTCAAGTGACTTAACAATAATAAAAAATTTTATTTGAAAAACTTTAAAGAAACAACCCATGATTTATAATAGAGCCCAGTAGCATCCCCCAAAATCTCCAAATTTTCTGTTCACAAATGAGTTTTAAACATCCAGCCATGAGGACATGTTGAGATTAGGGGGCATTGACAGGCCACCCGTTCCTCCATCCAGGCAAAGAATGTCCAAATCCCTGTACTCTTAGATGTCTTATGATGTCATTCAGATGATTATCTTATTATGTATGGTATTTGATTTTGTTATAACAGTCATTAGGAGAGACTGGTCTCATTAAATGTGAATGCTAAAAGCAGAAGTTTTCTATTTGCCTTTAAAATGAGAATGTTCTCCCAAAAATATTTTGGTTTTGGCTTCTCTTATGTCAACTCTTTCTTCAGTCAGAGAGATTTATTTGGACTTGTAAAATTGCCATCTGTTTATCCGCAAACAAACAGCGACTTCCACACTCTAAACTGGTTTAAGGACTTATGCTATCCTTTATCCGTCATAATGTTATATTTATAATGAATTAATTAATATATTACTTACAGAAGATGTCACTGTCAAATGATATAAGTAAAATGACAATATTAAAACTGAAGCCAAGGCATTTTTTTCAGTCTCCTGGCCGTGACTGACCCTGATCTCTGACCTCTGTGTGGCCATTTCAGTTGTTATTTGCCATATAATAGGATCATGGGAATGTGATCTAACAGGGCATGGTATGAAAAAGAGCAAAAGAAAATCAAAGCTGTCACATCCACTGCTTAACTGTATATTTCACAAGCCATCACATTGAACAATTACCCCAAGATTCAGAGTCAGTGCCAAAGACTCTGTTACCTTAAAACGGTGTTTGAGAAGTTTCCTCTCTCTCTTTTATTTTTTCAATTTTTAAAACAGCTCAGCTGCGCATGAAACTATCGATTTTTTTGACACCTTCAACTACACATATGAAACCTGCCAACTAGCTGATGTTGCCAAAGAAACCTGTTTCACACAGGAATGTTTCCAAGGTCCGTTTATAGGTGACTTGTGTGGGCTGTAGGTGTCCCCCGGTTCAGACTCTGAGCATTACTGCATTACATAAATTCACCATTTTCTCTACCTCATAATACTCCTTTGCAGCCCACATACATGTGTGACTGTGGCCAAAAGCAACTTCAAACCCAAATATATACTGTATATGTATATATATTAACTTTTATAGAATTTCACTGAAACATGGAGTGTTTCCCGTGCTGGAGCATCAGTCTCACAATGAAACAGATATTTTGTGCATTTGGATCATGTTTTTGTAGGGATATTCAAGCAATTTGAAATTGAAGCAGCACAGGTCAATACCTCTTGAATTTTAGTCCCTAGTCCCTCAAGCTACAAAAATGCTGGAATCTACATTTCCCATAATGTAGTTCCACATTGTCATTCATTAGATCCTCCCTAAATGCCCACCTCCTTAAAACCAGTTTTTAACACAGGCTTTCTGTGTCTTGTGTCCTTGGTGAGCTCATTCTGGAGCCACATTATACACCTGTCCCAACTTTGTCTCAACTTTCACAGGCTGATTAGGACTCCTTGTGATTAGTAAACTGATGACATGTGTAAAATCAGTGGAGGGGCCCTTTAACCCCTGGATGTAGGAATACAAGTTCAAATAACGACAAAGACCTGGACTAATTAATGGAAAATTAGTTAATCCAATTGAAAAAAAATTATCCCTGTTTAAAGGAGCATTCATCACATCAAGGCTTAATCTGTTCAGTAGAATAAAGGTGCTGGATGTTAGGAGCATTAGTGGAGACATAAGAGACATACCCATGACTGGGGAAAAAGTGTTTTTTCTTTAAGTGGACAAATCCATTTTTGGACATTTTATAATGTAATATGGTTTAATAGCAGACTTGACTGTTTGAATGTCAGATAGTCTGAATATAATTTGGTTAATATCTTTTGGGAAAATAACTGACAACTTCCAGATCTTCCCAGGCTCAGTCAGCTGGAACCCTGTCAAAGAACATCAGATGGATGTACAGAGTGGTGTGCCCCCTCCATCCCCGCACACTCACACGCTTTCATTCTCACTGAAACACTCCTACCTTTCCCGCCTCACTGCTAGTGTATTTATTTATTTCCCCACCACCTCCCTCCTGTTCTTTATCCATGTCTTTGTTCTTTTCTCCACTGTGTGAAGTTTTGATGTCTGGGTTTCTGATGCCCAGTTCACCTGTATCTATTCGTCATCTTGATTTATTTTTCTTTGTCACCTTGATATTTCTCTCTGTCGTTTCCATTTTATTGAGGTTTTTTTGTTCTACTCTTTAGGGGTGAGATGCTTTTACAAGCCTGCTGGGGTTTCTTTGTGTGATCTGCAGTTTTCGGTGTGTTAGTGTCATTTGAAGGCACAAATAAATTATGCCTAAACCTCACTCTGTTAGCTGTTAGTGAGGAACGTAGCTCAGAGCTGTCTGACATCAGCCGTGGATATCTACTTTATGTCTAAGGAGATATAAGGCAGAAAATTCAATGCTGGTGCACCGTTACTCCTTATGTGACAGAAATTTTCTGGACACTGGTCATTTCATTGACTTCCGAATAGCACTGGGTAGCATTTGATTTTTCTTACATTAGCTGATGCAATACATGATTTGGCACTGATACCAAAACAATACTTTGTAGTGTTTTTTTTTTTATGATTTAGCAAACAAGTCAAACTTCTTAAATATCAAAATGTCCAAACACAAGCAGTCATATACAAAGTTTACTTGAATAACTTGGAATGTAATCAGACACAACTTTTGGTATTTGATGGCTTTCCATATTCACAATGATTGAGGTTTGATAAGAAGCCTTAAATTTTAGTATTTTCAGAAGCTGCATAAAATTCTTTGGTTAGAAGCAGCAGGATACTAGATTAAATGGTATCAAAATTTGCTACCTCAATGCACCAAAATGAATACAATATTAGGATAGATGCAACAGGACTTTTTTTATGGAAAAAATCATGATAAATCAAATAGCTTTTGGTAACGTTTGACATTTTCTCTCAAGTTTTAAATTTCTGAAATGTTAAAGGGCATCTAAACACAAGCAGACATAACCAAGAAATCTGGTTATACGACTGCCAAATCAGGAACTGGACATTCAAAGAATAAGTAAAGATTAGGAATATGACCAGGCATTTAACAATGTTAGTACCAGTTTTTTGTTCTCTGTGCTATGGACTGATAAACCATCAGGGGAAAAAAAGAGGTTGGCTATCCAGCCCTCATTTTGTGTCTTTAGAGGTTTCAAAGATTTTGGTAAGAACTAGCAGAATACATGATAAGAGATTGGTGTGTTTATGGCAATCCGCTTGCAGCTTCTAACACAACTACAGTGTTTTAGAAATGTCTACAGTAGCTGAAGTACTTGCTAATGCAGGATGGATGCAACAAGGAGGACATTTTGGATGTCTGCCATTGTAGTTTCATAAGAGAGCTGTTCAAATTCATTTATTAATTATTGGCCTGTCTTGGGCTATAGAATGACTTTGAAATTAAACACTTTGGTTATGGGATCCAGGTGATCTTGACAACCTTCAAAACCCTTGTTGTGCCTCCAGTCCCGTGCTCTGTCAGTGTCATCACCACGAATGTCGTTTAACCACCCAGGAAGGACTTGCTAACACACGTCCTGTCCGTCGGATCTTTACCATGCAGACAGGCAGTGCACGAAGGGCTCCTCTGTTATAAGCATATCATCAAGTTTGCATGAGCCTGTCTTTGTGGAAAGTAGGTCATGAGCTGCCATCTGAGAATTAGGAGGAGAGAGCGGCGCTTTCGTTCAGATCCTCTGCATGCAGGGATTCTTTGCGAACTCCCGGGCCATGTGACTGACCCAGCTTCTCCCACGCCCCCACCACCTCAACTCTCGCATCTGCAGGCAGTCTTCGCTTCTTAAAAGATGCATACTAATGAGTCAACCCCCCCCCCC
>NC_060169.1:31417855-31465929 GCF_021292245.1 Micropterus dolomieu | reverse complement strand
CCCCCCCCCCCCCCCCCCCCCACCCTTTAACAATCAAAAGATGCATTGAGGATCGAGGGGTGAAAAATACTGAAGGCTCTGCTGTTTTCAGCCAGGATTAGAAAAACCCTTTAAAGCCTTGCAACCACATTCCAGGGGCTTTCTGTTGACATTTTGTTGAGCTTCTGCTTTTATAGAGCAGATTATGAGTCAGTGTCGCTACTGTGTTCAGTTTATCATGTCAAATTTGGAGATTGAAGGGAGCAGAAAAAATAATGTATCTACCTATTTAAACTGCAATCCGTTCCATGGTGGCGTGAAAAAGCATGAAATAAACCTGAGTGAAACGTTTTCCCTTGTGCACAGTCCATCAATTTACATCTATTTACATGCTTTGCTTTTGCTGGATATTTTATTTATTATAATGTGCTCTGCAATTCCTCACTAGCAACAATTATCAAGTGCCTGCTGCTGTTACATATCTACTGGTGAACACAAGGCAGACAGTTTTATGTCTAATCAGGTAACATGAGCTTTACCAGAGGTTTATTACAGTTAATCGTGTTTAAACATGGTATCTGCAAGCTTAGTGAAGCCTCACTGAAAGCTGCATTATAGCTAATTCCTTCTTCCACATCCTCCTTCATAGTGTCAGGTTTGGAAACTTTTCTTTTTCTCTTGTGATATCATTCTCCCTCCTCTCTGTCGGTCCATTCTCTTTTCCTCAGAGGCGAGCTCTTCCCAGGTGAGGATGTCTGACACAGTGTTCATAGCCGTGTGCCGACTCCCACCAGACATCTCTGACATAAAACCCTACCCTCGCTCCCTTCTCTCCCAGCTACTCATCAAGCCCCTGCTTATTATTCATGTGCATGATGCTGTGTGTTTCAAAAAAACCCACCATCATTATATATTATCAAGTAGGCGGAGCCACCCCACTGTAGTGATGACTGGCAGGGTTGTGTGAGTAATGCAGCTCTCTCAGTTCTCACTGAGCCTCAGCCATATTTCTTACACAGTTGATGGATGCTATTTAACTGCATTCTCTCTTCTCTTTCGTGAAAAAGAATATGCTTATTTTTAAATAAAGAACAGAGTTGTTGCTTTAGAAATAATTTTTTCATCTGTGTGCATATTCCATTCATCTGCAGTCCTGAGTTGTTTGTAATAGTCTACATCAAAAGCTCGCTTCGACATGTCTCAGTGTGTCCACAGATGGCTTCTGGTAGGGGTCACTTGGGTGCTTGAGCTTATCGCAGCTTTGCACTAGACTATTATGCTATTAGAGAATGCTATTATTACTTTGGTTATTCATTTTATCATTTTTGAAAACCTTAAAACCTTAAAAAAGTAGTTGCTCTGTGTTTTGGGCATTTGTTTGTTCGGACAATGCAAAGCAGTACATTACCCACAATGAGCTGCTCTCTCTTTGCCCTTATCCGTCCATCAGTTTTCTATCTGGACAAAGTGAGATCTGTCTGAGGCAATATATGCGCTGATGTCTGTGGTAAACACTCATTATGAATTACTGGCTCTACAATCTTAGCTTTGACCGCCAACATCATCAGCAGTGAGGACAGGATAAAGCACTGCAGCAGCACAAATGTACTTTCATATTTCCAGAAAGCAGAAAGATATATATATCTCAGCCCTGAGCACCATAGCAGCCTTTATTTATTGATTACCTCAGATGCTCTGATATCTGTATTTTCCCTGTTCTGTGGACTATTGTTGCGTAGCGCCCTTCATCAAAACATTATGAACCTGGCAAGCCATTCAGCCGTACTCACTGATCATTCTCAGTGAGCTGAACACTCTCGGTGTCCATACAAAAGTTGAGAGCACCGGGAGGGTTTTTTAAGACCCCGACAGAGCTTTGTGTGGAGGCAGATGAGAACGCATTAAAAGTAAATGGTCCACTGGGATTCAACTCTCCTTCCTACTGTCTCCCTGTTGGTGCAATGACCTTGCTACTCCATTCAAAATATCACCATCACTCTTCATCTTCCTCTATAGGCTAAAAATCTCATCTTTTTAAGAAGTACCTGACATCACCCTCTCTTCCTGCTGAATCACATCCTCCTCTCATATCTCCCTCCTCTAATATGCTCTCTTCTCAAAGTTTTACTTAACTCTACGTATGTCAAGTGGCCAACTATAGCACTCCTTCATAGTGACTGTTTTCTTTCCATGGCATCCCTTCATCATATATGTCACATGACATTTACGGACTAACATCTATAATAAGTGAAATATAAGCCTATGCAAGCCTACAGCATACAGCTCTGAATAAAAAAAAGAAAACATCTGCTCTTTTATGTTGCTGTGTTGCAGTCCATCTGTGCATGTATTTTGAACTTAAATATGCTTATTCGCTCTCTGTCTGCTAAATAGCTTAGCTGAGATGAAGACTGGAAACAGGGAGAATCAACTTGTCGCTGTGAGAGCGGAAACTCCAGGAAGACTCCAGGGAGTCACTGCGCCCAGCCAAGAAATACAGTAGTTCATCACATAATCCCCTGTAAAATGACAACATGGTATTTTTTTCAAGTTTTTTTTTTTTTACACATCATATGAGATATAATGTGTTAATTAGTGAGCTTTAGACAGAGCCATGTTAGCTGTTCCCCTGCTTTCATTTTATTGTTTGCTGTTTTTTGTGTCTTTATATATTTGGAAACTTAAAATGACAATATAGCTAATGTATAAGCTGTTACTAATAATGAACATGGAATAGAATGGAAGGATTGTTGTGGCTCTGAAATGTGCACTTTGTTATTTCCTGTTTTTAATGTTTGGGTTAGTAATCTGGGAATTGCAGATATTCAGTTGCAAATTTGGAAGTGAAACCATTTATTTGCTTTCTTATTTTATTTCTTATGAAGAATGAATATTAACAATATTAAAATATTCTACTTTACAATGTTAAATCACTACCAGACAGACATTTGATAAGTTTTGACCTTATACAGCTGTAATCTGGACACCAGAGATTTCAAAATGTTTCATCATCCCATATTTCATGTATTTCATGAAACACTGAGGTTGGTGTATAATTTATAAATCACACATTATATGAGTCAATGTCAACAGGGCTAAACAACAGCAACCATGAGTGTATACATTACTAGCACGAGTGGCACCTTTGGTAGTCAAACTAATTTGGTGCTTTGGATAAATTAGCCTCCATGTGGAAAACTGGTATCTTCTATTTGACAAGACTTTGATGGAGGAAGTGTCTGGCACGTCAGTCAGGAGAAGTGACTTGCAGCGGCAGCTGTCTACAATTGACACTGTGAACTGCAGAGGTTTCTTATTTTCAGAGGAAGTCGTCACCTGTCAAGCATCACTAATGTGTTTATTCTTACTGGAAAGATCAACTTGTAGCCCTCTGGTTATTTTAGAGAGGAGACACACAGTGCTAGTGATTGAATGTTCTGTGTTGTGCAGATTTCTGTGCTGTTGGAGTGCATTGTTTTAGAGCCTTAACATGATTTTTCCCGAAATAATTATTGCTTTTTAATGTAGTATGACATATAGGTGTATGTGCATGGATGGATTATGACACAAGGGGGCCAGATTTAAAAGGTCTCCCAGCCCTCCTACATAGGGGCAAGACACTCAAATTGAAATACACACAAAATGACTACTGTGTTTGTAGTCGTTTTGCGTCTCTTTGTGGTAATTGTTACACTTTGTAGTTATTTTGTATCTTATTTGTAATCATTTATGATTTTTTTCATGGATATTTTTCATCTTTTCACAGTAATCTTGTGTCTCTTTATGGTTGTTTATGTCTATTTGTGGTCATGTATATTTTTGTGGTCGTTGTGTTACTTTGTAGTCGTTTAGCCTCTTTTTGCGTTTTTTTTTTCCCTTGGTGATTTTGCATCTCTTTGTAGTTAGTTTGCATCTGATTGTGGTTATTTCATTGACTTCCCAATAAGAAACAGCCCCCTGACCCCTTGCGGCACCTGCCTATGTTATCACTCACGATATGTTGAGTAGCACAACATGCACAGAGGGGTGACGGCCAACTGCCAAGGCTTTATATTTTGAGGTAGACTGATGAGACGTGTCCCTGGGTTACCCTGTCTGGAAGGAAGGATTTGGAGTCACTGACAGACCCTCATTTTCATAAAACACTGAGTGTGTATGTGTGTAAGACAGAGAGAGAGAGTGTGTGTGTCTGAGAGAAGCAGTCACTTAAATGGAAGCAGGGAGGAAAAAAGCAAACAAATCAAATATTCAACAACCTTGAGCTCCATCTCTCCCAGCTTTCCTACTAGAGGTAATTGGTTGACACTGTAGACTTGTGTGAGAACTGTAGTATGTGAGGACCAGATGTTATTGCATTTCACATCTCAGTCAGAAAACAAGCTAACAAATTTGGGAGGAATTTAACAAGAACCTTCTAAGACTTCTCTTTCTGCTCGCGTTTCACTAAATTTTAGAAAGTTGATGAAGTTTATTGATTTGCCCTGAGAGATAGAATTGTAGAGGTTTAGCTTCTTAGTCCTTGTGCATTGTGTAGTAAATTAAATCATTCGTCTGCCAAACACTGACAGCGTCAACTACATCTCTTCTGTAGTCTACCTTTTTGACAAGCACAGATCTGGATCCATGTAATAAAAAAACAAACACATAAATTAAAGAAATAGCTCTAAATTTTGAGAAATATACTTTGTCTTTCTTGCCAAGAGTTTTATGAGAAGACTGATATAGTACTACTGTTGTATCTGTAAGGTAATTAAACTAACACCAGCAGCCGGCTAGCTTTGCTAAGCTTAAAGATGGGAAACAAGGGGAAACAGCTCTCTGGCTCACTCCAAAGCTCAACAATTCCTCTTGCCCCTCTACAGGAAATTTCATAAATTAGCACACTTTATCTCATTAATTTAAAAACAACATACACAAACCAGAATGTAAAAACAACAAGTTGTGTGTTGTTAGGTTTATTTTTGGCTAAGATAAGCTAATCGACTCCTAGCTCCAGCCCCTTCAATCTTGTCACCTAACTGTCAGCAAGAAAGTGAATTATCATATTTTCCAAAACGTTAATCTATTCTTTTAAAAAATATTGATTTTTTTTAATTTTTTTTTAATTAGCCTACCTATATGAGCTTTCCTATTTAATAAAGTCAGGCTGCACCGGTAACCTTAGTCATCTCTGTTTGAAGTAAATTTTAAATATAAGAAACATTTGAACACAAAAAGTCTTTGATCCTTTGTTTTGACGAGATGGTAGTGCTGTTTTGTCTTGGTGCCACTCCTTCTACACCGTGGTATGTTTTACTCCCCGAGAAAGGACACCTTCACTCACCGTCAACCATGTTAACCAGTGTCTGTGTTCTCGAAAAAAACAACAACAACAACTACTGCGTACTGTTATTTTGACACCTGGCTAAATATCACCGTGGCTCTGGATTCTAATTCCAGCTGTGAGCCTTGTTCCTTTGCTGCAGGTGTAAATTCCTCCTGTCAGAGACCTTCGTTAACATGGAAATGCTAATCGGGAGCGCTAATTAGCATGAGGACTCAGGTGGAGAAGAGTCACACACATGATTCACCTTAACCTTTCGCTTTGATTTCCCTCATGCCTGACTTTTGGTATTCTCAGGAAAACAATCCTGTTTGCTGTTTGTTTCCCTGTGTTTCTGAAGCTATGTCATTACACTATGTGTCATTTAGAAACTTTTTTCATATGCTCCAAGTTAACACACTTCCACATATTTATATTGGGATCTTTATCTCATTATTGTGTAGTTGAAACACCTCTATACAATTTTCTTTTTGTCATTAATGTGATATTTCTGTTCTTCTGCTCTATGACTAAGTGACCTGATGTACATATCCTCCCTCAAAGAGACTGATACTCTTAAATCAACTCTTCAGGCTCCTATCTTCTCGCAGAATTACATCCTCTCCCACCCTGTCCTTGTACTCACTTTAACTTGCTCTTAAAATAAAAGGGTAACAAAAAGAAGCTGTAAGAAGCAATTGTAGGTAAACATAATGCTCTAAGATGACTGAAGATTGCTTTCAGAGGAAAAGGAGGGAGGGAAAGAAAAATAATGAAACATCTCCTTTTAGTGTGCTATTTTTTATTCAGCATCCAGAAAATATGTCTTGCGGAGACCTTGTACGACTGAATTTGATGTATTTAAAAAACCTCCTTGTGATAGTTTACATCATGACACAAAATGCAGCCCACATGTTGGGATGATTGTCTTACTTCTTAGGAGGAAAGAAAGTGTCAAAAGCAAGAGTTGACTTGTTTCACCATCAGTACAGTAGTGGGCTGGAACAAAAAATGTATTTCTGAAAACTAATAACAGCATTGATGTGGAAGTACTGAGACAGAGGTTTTAAAAATATATATTCAATAGAATATAAATAGGATTTTTACAGCTTGGATCATTCTCATTTATGATCAAAACAGCCCTGTATGCCCAGGAATTATGTTCACATTGGACGATACCACAAACGATATTGCAGAACAAATTAGAAAATGTTGTCACTGGATTGAATCCTTGTTTTTTGTAGAATCATGCGATATCCACATTTTTGTTTGCTGATATGGTTGGATCAGACAATTTGGCAACTTGGAGATCACCATTTATATTGCTCATATTGTTATGCATATAATGCTGTTATTTCCAAAAGGCTGTCAGTTGTAATATTTTATCATTGGTGCACCTGAAATGCATACTGATATTTAGATTCTAACCATTTCAAAGTGTTTTAGCCAATTATTACAACACGTTACAGGCAGTGAGCACTACAGTCATCAGTGAATATTGGGCTGTGCTAAGTTTTTTTTCTAAAAGGTAATGCTTTATGTGGATAGTCTGCCTACAGATAGTTTGTACAGTTATTAATTAGTTGAGATAAAACAATTCAACATTTTCAAAAAATATATTATTTCACAATCTTGGTTAGGTTATATTCATGAATTGTTAGACTGATAACCTGTTAAGCATCTGCAGACAAAGCGAAACAGTTGCAATGTTACAAACACACTATGACCCATCTGTAGGCGGACTATCCAAATAGAGTGTTACCAAAAAAACACAAAACAAAAACGCTGAACAGTTATGTATAAACTGGCATTGAAATCATCTCTGTTGTATTTCAGATGCGTTCTAGGAAATAAACCTTTTTATCTTTTAACCTCGAAAGTGTCAGGCTTAGAGTGTCATCCAAATGCTTAAATTTACATTTAATGATAGCTTTGAGTTTACTGCTTCATCGTTCCATCTCAGTGTTGTTGTGTGCTAATGTTGTCTGCCTTAGTACCACCCTGCAGGGCATGCATAAGGTAGTCCAATTAATTCCTGTGCTCAGTTTTCTCTTACAAAGCGAGTGGGAAAAAAAAAAAATGATGATATTTTAATGAATCAATTATACTCCTCAGGGATGGGAAGAGCTGCAAAAGTAGGAACTGAACATAAACATTTGATGGTAAAATAAGACAATTCATCCTTTATTTCCTGGGATTTTAGCGTGTAGCAACAAAGTTGCTAAGTCAGAGTCAGAAGCCTTATTTTCTGGATCACAAACATAACAAACAACCAGAAAGAGGTGAAAGGTCAGAGCATCCAGACAGCAAAGGGTGATAAAACAAAATGAATGATAAAGAGCTGCCAGATAAAGAAAAGAAAAATAAACAGTAAAAAGATCTTTAAATGTCAGTTTTCACAGTAAACTGGTAGATAGTGACAGACTTCTTTCTGACAAGAATGCTGTGATGGAGTGCAGTGGAGTGTATCACAACCCAGCCCAGTAATTGCAGGGTTTTTTTTTCTCAGCTGACTGCCTGGATAGGAAAGATGAGACTGTTCTGAGTTTTCAAGTCTCTAAATGTACAGAACTTTTACAAAATAGGACTTATACATTCAAAAAAGAATGGATACAAGTGTAGAACAAAGAAGAATACTTTATTCTAATTGTGCAGTTAAGCTTTTAGCAACAGATAAAGACAGTGGGTTGAATGCTAAAATGTTTGTTGAACATTTCGGCTTTGTAAGTGCATGCTAGACTTTAGGAGCTGGGTTACAACCTAGTTCTGATGATGGACTTTTCTTTGGCAAGGTCTAAAGGAAAACTGTTCAGTGCATCCAGCCTGGTTAGAAAAAATGACCTGGGGATTAACTGGTGCTACTAAAAAAAGATAGTAGAAAATCTGCATATTAAATATTGTTAAAATAGCTAAAGATATGGTACACAAAGGTTGAAGTGCTGAACTAACTGAATAGAGATAACGTGATAAGTGTTGAAGATAGTCACATTCAACCCAGGTAATTTCTCTGTTACATAATTGTGATAATAGTCATGCCTTTGTCGCGTAATCTCATAATAGACATTCTTATCAGATGCTATGAAATCTAATTATACTATTTATACCCGCATGATTAGGCACATCCTTGAGACTCACTCTCAGGACTGTGAACTGACTCAACTTTGGATGGAGAATTTGGACATGAATAAAATGTATACATTATGAAACCATACAGTACTCCTTACAATACTGAGACATCAACAGTTTCAGTAGTGTCACATTGGGCGAATGTTTACTTAGAAGCAATTGACACAGTTGTGAATTCACGAATAAATTCCATTTGTTGCAGACAGAAATCAAAGTCAGGCCACTGAGAGAACATTTAACTGATAAACGAGATGTCAAGTAATTACAGAGCAGCATTATCGATCCGGGTGGATTCTATGGGATCGGTCAAGTCTTGCCATGTTTGAAAAAGTCAAAGTTCCATAAAGATTATCTCAACATGTTGGCCCTTCACTCCCCGGCCCTCAATCCAAACTGTCGCTCATATTTCAATCCAATTCTAAACTTCAAACTTCTCCCCTCCACAACGACACCCAGCCTTTTGAGAGTGATTTGAAAAAGAGGATGAACTCTGAGCTCGGCTAGTCAAATCAATCTAGTCACGGTGGAGGAACGGAGCGGTTCATTACTGGGAGGGCTGTGGAGCGCTCCGATCAGCTCTCTAATATCGCTGTGATCCTCTTCTCTTTTCTTACCTAATTGAATTCTCCAGGAGAGATGCCCCTCAGCTGCAGATTTATCATATCCTGAAATTGGAGGAGACTAGCTCCATGAAGGACGTGCGCAGAACATTTAATCCACTCCTCATGCTGTAAGCCGAGCTCCGTGGTCTCTGCCAGGACTTGAGTTATCCCACTGTGGACCACTGGCCGTCAGAGAGTTGTCTTTATTCAGCCTTGCCCGAGATGAGCGGGGAGCGGCAGCATCCTATATCAAATATGCTGCCCATCATGTATAGCGTGACCACCATTCACAACAGATGGCATCGTAATCTGTAATCAAAGCCCCTTAAATGCAGCTCACTGCACAATATGTCTCTTTATACTCCAAACCTCCTCCTGTTGAACATTGAACATCTCCTTTCCTTTCCTCTTTACACTGTACTGATGAATGGTTTTGACATCAAAGATAAGATAACCCGGAGGATTGTTTTTCAAAGCCACTTCATCAGGAAGGTGGTCGAATGTAGAGTGCGGTGTCTTTTTAACATAAAGATAAGTTGGTGAATCCAAAGTCTATTCTACACTTTATTCTAATCTGTCATATCAAATCCAATATCCTATATTCTATCCTATCTCATCACATATCCTATTCTATCCCATCTTATAGTCTATCCTATCCTATATTCTTATCTTATCTTATCTCACGTTCTATCCTATATTGTATATGCTATGCGCTCCCATCTTGTCCTATCCATTTTCGCAGCCTATCACATCCTATATTGTATTCTTTTCTATCCTATCCTTTCCAATTCTGTGTGCTATCCTAATCTATAGCTCATATCTTCCATGGTATAGCCATATATATTGTGTCTACTGTGTGCAGAGCGATGTCAGATGTATATCGTTCCAGTAATTATGCATGTCTCCAGATGGGATGTACTTTGTGCGCTGCATATCTCTGTGCTTAAGGTCTCCCACATTTGCATGCAGTATGGCAGTCCTGGCAGGAATCCAGTGCTATACGATCACTCATTTGATTAAACATTATCATGCTCAGCAGGACAGTAGAGCTCTGAGAAGAGTTGAGGTATAACTGCTGACAGACGCAGAAAGCCTTGTGGATCATGCTAAGGTTATGTTGTGGTTGTGAATGGGAAGACCTACCCTCCCTCATCTAGTTTCTCATGGCCAATAAGCTTGGACTGAATAAAACCTCATCATTTAGATCTTTTTGTATGTTAAAAATAATTTCCCATACCTGCTTCAATTCAACATTTTCGCCTCTCTTTCTCTGTTTTGTTCATTTATTAATGGTTTCAGCTACCCTTTACTGTCCAACAGATGTAAACAACTAAAGGTGTGCTATGGACTTTTTTCATCTGTGATTCTCCTTGTTCACATTGGTAGCAGACAGTCCCTGAAATCGTTCAGATTATTTTATTTTGACTCAAGTGTTACAAAACTCTGCTGGACGAACTCATATACTTTTCTAAGAAATTGTTGTTAACTTATTAATTAAGTGCACTTATCAATCAGTCTGTGAATATATGTAAGGTGTTGCTTACATGAGCATTTTAGTGTCTTTAAACTCGCTGTTTTGGTTTTACCGCCCACAACTTTACTGTTTTGATTCACTGTCACCATTCACACTGTACTTTAAGTGCACTCCTCTAAATGTTCATACAAATGTACAAATGTACATACATTCTATACATTTATGAATGAGGCACTTTCAGGGTGCACTCTGCACTGTGAAAATGACCTGTATTTACGATTCAGAGCATTTTAATGGTATAAGGATCACTGTGTGCTGACAGTGTTGATGTACTCTGCTTATTATCCTGCGCAGATGGAGGTTTACAGTGTTGAAAGTGACATCCGTTGATGTGCAGATCCATCGCCTTCTGAGCTACCGCTGACTAACTCCAGCATGGAGCTGATTCCGGAGAGGATCATAGCCTGATGACACTTGGCAAAATGGCACACTAATTATAGTCATTTTCATTTTGGGCAGAAACGCTTGAGCTTAGTCATGTGCGAAGTGTTGATACCTTTCAGAGCACAGACCAATGCTCCCACGACGTTTAGCCCTGCCAAATCTCTGCTGCGGATTGGCTGAGCCTGTAGCGAACAGTGACACTCAGAGGCTTAGGTATTTTCCACCCAAGTATGGATCGGCAAACCAGTGACACAGAACAGTCTGGGGGCAGCTTTTGGACGGCATCCTGGCTGTAAATATTAGCAGCATTAAAACACTAGGCATGGCATCAGAACAGCGCAGCTCTCAAACATACAAGAAGTGAACTGAATGGTAAACTGGCTGATAGTTATTTTCACTCTGCCTATAGCTGCACTTGGAGTTTAGTTTTAGAAGCAGAATAAAATGATCAAACCATGAGGGTCTTTAATATAAATGATTAAGTATCAGGGTTTCACGGTTCATTATTTTCACACAATAGAGTCAAGATACTATAGTTAAGCTGATGCTGATTTCTGAAAATGGATCTTTCAATGCTTGTCTGACCAAACACACACACACACACACACACACACACACACACACATTACAGGCTTCTACAATAGCCCAAAGGCTATAGTAGTGTCCAGACTATGCGAAGCCCTCTTACTATAACAAAATGACTGATCAAACATTGTGAGTCTTTGTGTGTTTCTCATGGCTTAACATATTGAGTTAATAACCAGGAAGAATACTATTCACTAAGAATATTATTACAATCAGGGCTAGAATATGACCCTCTTTTATACTGATTTTACGATTATAAAAACAGAACAGCACCTAAGAATGTCGGTTTAATTTAAACAGCACTGTATATATACGTATTTAATTCCAGTTATTAAAGAGGTCATATTATGCTTTTGGCTTTTTCCCTCTCCTTTATTGAGTTATATACCTTTTTTGTGCATGTAATAGGTTTACAAAGTGAAAAAGCTCAAAGTCCAGCCCAAAGGGAGTTCCCATCTCCCACAGAAAACTCTGCTCTGAACTGCTTGAAAACAGCTCGTTTGTAGTCCAGCTGTTTCCCTTTCATCCCTGTGACGTCACAGGGATGAAAGGGAAATGCGCCTCTTAACACTCGCCAAGCGGCTACTCCGACACGCCCTCAAAAACACCGGTGGAAAAACACTGAGCTGCAGCACACACCTGTCCTCTTCCTTCCAAACTCTAGCTGCCCTCCAGGCAGTCAATGGACATAAAGTTGTTACTGTGATGTAGAGACAGAGCTCAGTTAAAACTTTATGGCTGAAAGATACTTTTGTTACAGATTAATAACTCACCAATCTCAAACTCTTGCTCCAGTCCATGTTGCTAAACTGGTAAGGGGAACATATACAGCTGAACCGAAGCCGTGTTTACCGGCTTTTCGCTTACCCGCCCTTCTCTGCTTCTGATTGGCTAGTTGTCCTTAACTAGGAACTGTGCATGTGCAACTCCCAATAAAAATAATTTAGAGACAAGATGTATCACTGCATAGCTAAAACAAAGCCTTCAACACAGGGTGAAAAGAGGAGCTGCAGCAATGTGCAGTATGACAAAAAATATGGTGTTTTTTGAAAATTAAACCACGTAAACCTGTTCTGGTAAAACCCCTAAATGAACATAATACCACCCTGTTAAAGGTTTGAAAGGCCCCCCCCCCAGAGGATCAGTCCCTGGGAAACCTCTGAGGACTAAAGCAATCAATTGAAATTTCATTCCTGCTATTTTTTCATTTCACTTTGTACTGAACTGTTGGACTACTCTCTCTCTCTGTCTCCCCCTCCATTTGTCTGTCGCCATGGATTTTCAGATGCAGTTTTAGGGAAAATTGGGCTTTATCCTTAGTGCTGAATCCATCGTTTCTATGCAGGGGAATCATTTTTAATATAGCTGTAATTTGGTCAATTTTGCCTGTCACTTTTATATCGATATCGGATTCCCCAGCTCACAGTCTCTGCTGTTATATGTAATTGAGACAAATTGTCACAATTTGCCCAGTTTTCATATTTTTCTGGTAAAAGTACAGTGGAGAAGAGCAGGGGGCCCATTTTTTATGATGTTTCTATCCGAACACAGAATCATTTTAAATTTGAACCTTTATTTATCAAAGTAAAACTCACTGAGCAGGCACGCTCATTGTGTGTCTTGTGACCAAGGCAGGGATGAAATAAGAGTGATTTCTCCACTTTGACCTTCCTAGCACCTGATGTGAGAGTGCACTTGCAAGGCACTCCACCACCCAACTCATCTGGTGAAGCATCTCAGTGTCCATCAACCTGTGTGAACGTATGAATGTGAAGCAGGGGGGTTCCAACAATGCTCTCTGGAGAAATAAAGGTGAAGAAAAGACACACCAGTTGGCTTTGTATATTAATACTGTTGTTGGAGGCCATTTTATAAATCAGACTCTGACCAGCAGATGGAAGGCGGATATAATTTCATAGGCTCATACATTAGGAAGGAAGCTGGTACATCTGTCTGCCTGTGCGTGTGATTGCATTTGCATAGAGGTAACAGGCGTGGGTTTGTCTCGGTGAGCGAGACCAGAGAGATCGTAATACTTGATTCCCATTTACAAGCTTTGAATGCCAAATGTCCCTCATGATTGGTTTGAAGGATGGCTTGTTCCAGCATACCAGTTGCAGTAAATGTTGGGGGGAAAATAGCTTCCTTTCCTGTTTTTCATCATTGCTACTTCCTCTGTGTCCTTTTCATGCGTCTCCCGGCCCCATCTTTACAATGCAGCTTGGAAACACTTATGAGTCAAGCATAAAAAACACACAAAGAGAAACAGGTTATCTGATTGATGTTAGGGGTGTGCTTTAATCTAGAGGAGTGCTACACCACCGCATCCCCACTCTGAAGTGTTTGGGCTGTAGAAGAGTGCTGCTCTGCTTCTCTGAAACAGAGAGGGAGGCAGGGTGTAGATCAATATCCCAGGAACACACCAGAGACATTCTATTTTATTAAACATTTTCCCATTAAGGCGGTGGCGCAAGCATTGTAGATCATCCCAACAAAGTCGTAAATCACAGACAGACAGCAGTATTGGAAACAACGGGCAGAATCAGAGGAGATTTGGTGTTTGTGCTGCTGGGAGCCTCGTGTCTCTTGTTCTTACATTACCACCCATTTCAGACGGGGGATTGGTTTAGTGATAGTGTAGTATCAAAATCATATCGTGTTCATTCAGCAAACTGTCGCTACAGTTAAGCTAATATGCAGAGAGGACAAAACGGTCCCAGATCTAGCACACCAGCTCCAGACAGCGATACTCACAACTCTCCTGCTACAATGGCTAACATCACAACAACAACACGTCTTGACCAACTAGAAAGTAAGCTGAATGTCTGTGGGCAAGTCATTTAACGCTACGTGACACGTAAATCCTGGCTTTGAAACTTTCTTTGTTTCCCACTTACAGAGCCAGGCCTGTGTACAAACACCAGATTTTTTTTTTCAGCGCACACACAGAACAGAAAGCCAATAGACTATGAGGACATATTCGCTGAATTTGACAAAAAGACGTGCATTGGATTAGAATCACATTCTCCACCTTTAAAGGAGAGTTAAAATTGGACTTCCGTTCATTAGGTGGCCAGAGACACGGCTCCAAATGAATGCTAATGTTTCTCCCTGTTGGCTGGATGTGTAAATAAGCTGCTTGCTAACACGTTCACCTCACTGCCCCTAAGTGGCCAAAAATCAATTCTTACTGCTCTAGCAGGACACACCCATATGTTGATGTAAGGGTAGTATATTTTCCACAGTTAAAGTCTTTTAGACAAATGAAAAGGCTGACGGAGCCCACCACAGCCTGGCATCATGTAGAAGGTGGGGTCTAAACGGGTGGGACTTAAATACTACATCAATTCAGATCAAGCTCTTCTCTCAGTTGGTGTTAACATACAAAAATCCAAAAGTATCCATAAAAAGTATTGAGCAAGAATAATCCTATTTGCTCAAAAATAAAAAAAATCTTCCAATATAATTCTAATTGAGGCTCAAAACGTCAATTACACTCTGGTTTTGTCCTAGCTTCCTTTCAAAACCCTCCATGTCTCACATCTGAAATAGCAGATTAATTACTGCTCAGATTTTTTTTGTGCTCGCTCAATAGTTTTGTCGTTAACAAACTTCCTTAAATCAGCAGTTGCGAAAGGAGAGCAGAGACCTTATCGTTGGCTTTAATCCAGTTTGTGATGTTTGAATTGATATCCTTCTCTACTTTCAAATTCTGCCTTTGTAGCCTACTGTTATTTGTCGTGTTCACCTATTAAGAAATGACAAACCCAGAACAAGATAGCAGGTAGGGGTTGGGTGCGTAGCCCAGGGCCACTTCAACACAACAGATGGCTGTTGCTGGGATCGAGTCTGTTACTGTTTGGTTCCAGGGTGTTCTCCTCGAGCACTGCACCACCATGCCACCCAGTTCAGATTGTACTTCGTTGGAGGCCATTTTCTAAAGCAGATGGAAGGTGGCTGTACTGCAGTTTCATAGGCTTGTATGTTTGAGAGCAAGCTAGTAGATCTGCCTGTAGAATTTGTTCTCATAGAATCCCGCTCATTTCCTTTGTTCTTTCGCGTTATTAATCAAGTCATGTCATATTTATTTAGAAAGCCCTTTAAGAAAACAGGGTTGTCATAAAATATTGTGTTATATTGTGCTGTATTGTACAAAGAACAAATAATATAAAGACATATAATAGACATAAAGGAGAGAGACTTTCATACTAATCATGCTGTCAAGAAAAAAAACCTCACAACTGTTCTTTCCTTTGCTCAAATCTCCTTTCTTTTGTATAATATTCATTTTGACAAAGTAGCGATTTAAAATTTTGTACTGTCTCCCTCATTGTTAAGTCTGGCGTCTACTTGAATGTCTGAAATGTAAAATGTTTGCAACTCCATTACTTTTTGAATTATGGTGATTTTATTTTTGTACCATTTTATTTGTGCAAAGATCTGTGAATAACAGGACAGAGCCTGGATGCCCCTGTATTATCATGGCAACTTTGTTATTCATATCCATCTTTTCACAGCAGTCTAATCCACATGCATATTCAATGTGCCGCGGACAATCAGAGGCTCTGAGCAGAAAATGTGCTCAGGTCTTCAGGGAGGTGTTGCCTGCTTCCTCTGTGCTGTTTGTTGACAGCCGTTTGATGAGAATGGGGATGGTGCTAAATCATATCACAGCATAAAGCGGTGCTGCAAATGAAAACATTTTATTCTCACATAAATTATAGTGGTTTTTTTCATATCATAATATTGCATCAGTATCTTTCTGTCCCCCTGATGCAAGCTGATTAAATTGCCTTGTGTATTTAATCACTGTAGATCCTAAAATCCTTTAAAAACTTTTCCAATGAGTACAAAAACAGTATAAAACTGTCCCCCAAATTACAGCCGTTTTTATAGTATGTGCAGGCAGCTTATTACAACCCATATTTACGTTTATTGTTAGGTGGTGACCTCTGATGGCCATACTTGGGGCCTAAACAGCCCCTAAATAGCCCCTACATTATGTGTTTATTATTGTCGCTAGTACTCCAACGGTCATGTATGTCGTAAAAATACTGCTAAGATCAGAACAAGGTTAAGTGTACATTAGGCCTTTTAACATGATAGGAGATGTTTCTTATACATTTGGCTAAATTTGTTGTGACTCAAACTTCCAATCTTCCACAGTGCTAGTAACTTACTTTCATGTGAGAATGTGCTGCACCAGTCAACTCAGTGCTTTAGGTGTAACAAAAGTAGTGACGCTCCGTGGCCACTTCCTTATTGAGGCATTTAGGTTTATCAACTTCAACAAGGCCTTGCTTTCGATTAGATTTCTTTGCATTTCTTTTCTTTCACTTCTGTCATGCACAAAAACTACAAAACTATATTTTATTGAAAAGCTATAAAAACTGTAACTTTGGTCCAAAGATCAAGACATGTCAAGTTCTTTAGGAAATGGAAACAAGCGGTCTGGATGTTTATTTTCAGAGACTTACATCCAAGAGGGATGATTTTTGTTTGATTTTTGTAGTTTTTTAAAAAACAGATGTCTGTTTATTAATATTTACTTTAATCATTGATGTATTCTCCTTATTTCTGTGACTTCGTTCTCTGGTGGTTTGTGTTGTAGCTTCTACTGTTTATACGATAACATTTTGTTGAGCACTTTTATTTGGACATTTCTGTATTAGAAGTGCAACGTCCTCTGCATGATTTGAGCGACGTGATAGAGAGCCTGTGAAGTCAGCTGTTCACCTGCACAAATCAGACTTTGTTTGCACTGAGTTTGGATCTCCCAATCCATTTGGCATATCCAAGCTCAATGTTCTGTGACTCAGCTCACTTAGGATCAGAATCGGTGATATTCTGGATGGAACCAGGATTTTAAAACTCATTTACTGGAAAAACACCCTGAAACATTATCACTATTACCTCTAACTGCTCCCACCTGCCAGCCTTCATGAAAAAAATTGGCAACCCAGTAGCCAACAATAAAGTCATGCATGGTGGGGTTCCATCAGCGCTGGCTACATTTGGCAGACCTGTAGCCTCCTCTCCACCAAAGCAGGTGATGCACCCCGGAGCGCAGTGCTCAAATAAACAGAATGTCTCAGATGCTGCCTCATCATTGTACACCAGATGCATAAGAGCCAAAAGATATGCTACAGGAGCAAGTTTTGCCAAAACCAATTGCAAGAATGTTATTTTCTTGCTGCTGGCATAAAATACAAACTGCTATCTGATCACAAAACTCATTCCAAATGATGAAATGTGAGGGCAATTCAAATCTCAGGCTTAGGCTGCAAGACTGATATGTGTTTCCATGTGCATGTACTGTATATGGATGGGTATGTATTTATATGTCTGTCTTGTATGTCTCTATATTTTCTGTAGCAAACAGCCAGTCAGCTGCCATGCTGCCATTAAAAAACTCTGATTGTTGCTTTCATGGCATTGATTTGAAATTTGACATTTAGGAGGAAGTTCCCTTTAGCGTTTAATCATATTTTCCTTTTTCCAAAACAAAGCAATAAAGCCTTTGCCATGTCCTCTGCTGCAGCTCCTCATTTCCCCGGCTTAATTGAAACCGGTGTGCCCTATGAGTGTTGCCAAACCATAACAAACAAATCATTTACAAATGCTCTTTTTCCTAAAGCTAATTCAAAGGCACCAGCTTCACTTCTTTTATCCCGCCACATAGAAAGAGTTTTCCCTGGGAGTCTAGTGATAGTATTAGTTGAAGTAAAGTCATCTGCACTCTTTATTTGGTCTGTCCCCCTCACACTTTCCCACACATAGATTAAGCTTCAGAAGCTGCCTCTTGGCAATTAAATCTATCAGAGGGCAGCAGAGAGCGCTCTGTCAGAACTGTTCCAATAATTGCAATTTAAATGAATATGGATTCAAAAACTTTGACAACACAGAGTTATTTTGCAACTTGGTAGGCTACTGGGGAAAAAAAAACCCTGAAAAAGTGTTCTCTCCCATCACATCTCTTGGTTTGTTTTCCTTTCACCTCGGATGAACAGGGGCCTCTCATTTACTATTCTCTTTCTTTTTGTTTACAGACACATAGAGAACTGGACAGGATTGCAGACTCTGAGAGACGTTGATATGGAGCTCTACACTGGACTGCAGAGACTGTGAGTGTTGATGCTGTTATCTGGAAGGGAGCGAGGGGAGACCAGTGATAGACACACTCCTACTGTGTTGCAGATCTGGAACCTGTACCGCTGTTAATCCTTGTTTTCCATCATGTTTGCCCGTCTGCTCACCGCAGAGAGGCCAATGGTTTTCTCCTAGAGATGAGAACAGTAATTCAGCTCAGTGGCGGCCGCTGCAGCATCACCAGCAACGCATTGGGATTTAATGGCAGATACTTCTCACAATCCCATGTGACACAATCCCGGCTAATTCTCAGCGGAGATGGCAAGGTGTTAGTCAGGGTGTGTAGAGAAGAAGGAGTGAAGGGTGTGTTTCTGATAATAACAAAAGCAGATGTTTAAACAAGCTTTTAATTCTCGACAGCCACACGGTGGTGGAACATCCCCTTCACTTTGCTTAGCCACTGAACAAATAATGCTAAAAAGCAGCAGGGAAAATTGAATTAGGGTTCCCTGCTGTTGCGTTGTGATTCTTTTTTCAATTCTCATCTCTTCACTTCTTAAAGCAATATTACGCTCCTTTGCTACCCTGAACTAAGAGGCCACATCCTTTACATTCCTCTTGCCCTGCCACCCCTCCCTTAGCTGCTGCCTGCCGACCTCCTCTTCCTCTTCATTTTTCCCTCTCTCCGCAGAGAACCGTATTCCTTTGCCCTCCAAAGTCAGAGCTGGCCTCTCCCCTGATCCCCTTGATCCCTCATCAGGGAGGCCAAGTGCAATATCTCCACCACTAAATTAGCATTTTTCTCATTACCACCGCCTCTCTCCTGCTGCCTTGTCTGGGGACGCTGGCTCCTCCCCGGCTGGAGTCGGGACTTCCCAGGAAAGGCTGTTACCTTGTGTGCTGATGCCTTGTGAGGCTGTTTTGCAGTATGGAGGGATAAGTGAGGAAAAGCTTACTCTAGCAAACCTTACATCACTTCATTTTACCTCATTCACCTTTATCAGAATAAAATGCAAAAAAGATACAACAATTAATTTAAACAAACAATGACTTGTTGAATATGTTATATAACTTTACAGTATAAAAAGCTGCCTGCATTCTCCAACTGCTTTTATTCTGTAAAGACCACCATAGTTTATCCTCACCTTTCTACAAGTGTAGCATTAACACTAAAAATAGTCTACAGGCTGCTGTATCTGTTGTAACATGAGAAGTCGTTTCAGGCAATTTACTGTAGTTACTTTAAAAGGAAAGGCCTGGTTTTATTGTATACTTTTGTTATTGTCAACAAATCCCATGAAAAAAACAAAACCAACAGCGTGTTAGTCCCTTCTTATATACAGTCTATGGTTAGTCCGTGTCTCTCTTTCAGACTTCACCAGCCTTTCTGTGGCTCTCAGCCTCAAGCCCGCTGGTTCCTACTCAGGACATGAATCTTTTTTAAAAAAAGGTCACAAATCCTTTCCCTTAAAACAGCCGGGCATTGTAGTTCTTGGCAAACATTATATCAAAACAGGAATAAATAGTGTGTTAGTTTCAGACTGTTTTCAGCTGTGGATTAATACACATTTGAGTACTTAATAGCAGTAGGATGCTGTATGTGGGATTGAGTCAAAATAAACTACAGTGTGTGTTCGTGGTAATGAAGGAACAAGTCACTCAGTGCAACAGTGAGGCTCACTGATATCTTTTTAATAGTTGCCGTTCAAAAATGGAGCTGTAATACTTGTTAGTTGGATCAGTTCATTGCCACTTTAGGTAGACCATAACTAGCTGGATCCCTGTTACTTTGGTGCATCATTGTTCCAACATATGTACTCAAATGTGTGCATTTATTTTAGGCAGTTGCCAGTTGGCATCTACCCCAATTTTGGCCTTACATGTTCCCTTTATATCTTGTCTTAACTTTTATCTATTCTTCTTTAACAAAGCAAATGTATTTAAAGAAGAAGAATAAAAAGAAGATTTTTAAAGGTAGTTCAAAAGCACCCCTCAAGTAAAGATGTTCTTTGGTGAAGTGCTGTGTGCTCACTCAGTTGACACAAGGATTTAAAAAATCCTGTATTGTTACTGTTCTGTTACTGTTGTACTGTTTACTTAAATGTGTTTAAAGCTTTCTGACTTGTTTAAAGCACATCAAATGCAGCAAACATCAAATGACTGCTGTTTATAGAGATGATTGTGTTCAATATAACTGTTAGTACTGCTGGGATCCTTGTACATTATTGTGTTAATTTCTAGGGAGTGAAGTAATAGTGAAATTACTGCTGTACATTTTTTTGGGAAGACCATTGGACTGTTCCTAAGAGCCACAAAAACCCTCTCAAGGAGCCTTAGAGGTCCTGGTGCCCCACTTTGTAAATTTTTGGGTGATGAAACGCCACATTCCAGTCAAACACCACAGAGGCGCGATCAGATTTCTAGAAGGTAATTGGCACCAACAGCTGGGTATAATCAGCACACTGCGTTATGAGGCGCTCACTGATGATGTCAATGACTTCTTCGGAGAGAGACATCTGTGATTACAAGATTAGAAGTCATTACCATTGTAGCCCAGAACAGTGGTTCCCAAACTGGGGGGCTGGGAATTCCAGGACTCCTTGAGAGGATTCCATGGGGTCCCCAGCAAAATGAGGATTAGCTTAATTTCACAGCTTTTTTTTGCTCCATACAAATTGACACAATGAGGAAATGTGTTAGAATGCTTGCACTAATCAGAGGTTTCACTCGCTTCACAATAAAGACACACAAGTTCACAAATCTCTCATCAAAGTGGTTGATTCAAAGTGAATTTCCATTTCAATAATTGGACTTTAGACAAGGAACTCTAAAATTGTTCAGTTTATTCACATGACTAAACATTTTCAAACTGAAAAAGTAACACATTTGACAGTGTACTCTTGTGAGGCTTCTACAAAGCACCAAAATAAGGCAGGATAGTTACATGATCATAAAACTGTGATACCGTGTGCATGTCTTTTTATGTGCCCACGCTAGGAAGAACAGAGATGTCTTTGTTTACGTGATTTCTTCACAGTTTCATCTGTATTTTATCATTTCAGAACTATCATGAATTGCAACCTGAGGGTGATCCAGGCCCGAGCTTTCGCTCAGAATCCACACCTACGCTACATGTGAGTAAATATTCTATTTTTGACAACCATGTTTCCCGTGCCTTCAAAGGATTTATTATGATCAGTAATGCCTGACAGCTTGTAGTATATGGCTATACATGAGTTAGTGTTGAGCAGAAGATGATGCAGTTGATAGAGACAGGAAAATTGTGGCACTGCCATTACTGTTGCAACAGCTGCACATCTTAAATGAGACATCCATTATTTGCCTTGGATAATTGGATTCCTATCTGCCCCGGTTCTTTGTGCTTTGGTAGAGTAACATGCCAAAGACGTAGTTCCATTTAGTCTGCACTCGCCAAATGGACAATTTGTCCAGGAGGCTGAGCGTCAGAGAGCTGTGCGAAGAACAAGGTAATTTCTTTAACAAAGGCTGATGTGTCAAACCATATGACAGCCTGTTATTCCCCAATTTTCCAGGAGTAAACACGGTGAGGAACTCAGCCACAGTCTTTCACCTGAACACATTGCCATTTGCAATTTCCAGTTGTCAGTTGAGAGGCAGTCTGGTCTCTCTTTACTCCTGTGGATTACTGCTATTAGGCTTGAATCTGTACCTCCTGCACTCTCTGTGTGTGTGTGTGTGTGTTTGTGTGTGTGTGTGAGGGGGGGGGTCATAAAGTAAATAAGTATTTGCCATTTTAGAACTTAATCCTGTCTGTTAGTGAGACTAGTTTGATTATCAAACGTATGTTGTGTTATGAGTAAATTTTGGGCACCTGTGTATGTGTGTATGTCCCTGAGTGCACACACTGTGGTGTACGCCGGTAGACTTCTTTAAAAAAGTAGCAATTGCTTGTCTTTTTTATCTGGCTAGGTGATTGGTAGAGCCAATTGAGCTCAACAACATTTAATGAATGTTATTTAATTCCTCCTTCACTTTAATTTTCTCTCCAGAAGATGCATTTACTAACACAAGGCTGAAAACAAATAAATGATTGCAATCCCCTCACCTCTTCCTCGCTTCCTCGTACCAAACATAATCGCTGTAGGGGACTTAAAAAATATGTAAAACATTTAAGAAAAAGATCGAGTGAGTGGGTGATGATGCGTTTTTCTGTTTTGTTCTCACCTGGTGAAATGGTAAATAAGAGTGAGTCAGACCCTCTGTTAGTGAGTCAAACAAGCGCATCTTGTGTAAATCTCCCTTTATAGATCCCACACTATATATACTTTGAAATCTACTTTAGATTCAGGCTAAAAATGTTATAATGAACTTTTAATGCTTACAAATAGAGAAGATAGATCAAGTGAGTTTCAGTGGATTTAACATCCACTTCACTACTCCAACATGTTGGCATTTGCATTGAAACCAGTGAAAGCCCCACCCTAGGCAGTCCATGACAGGCCTTTTTTGTGCTCTTATTAATGCAGATAGATGGTTGCTAGGTGACACTGAGGATGATGATGTCAAAGAAGATTAATTATTATGCCTAAGTTTAGCCTCAGAAGGCCGACCTCATTGATGTCTGTGTCAGACAGGTCTGCTCAAAGCCAGCGCCATCGGCTGCTCAACAGGATGCTCCTGTGTGGGGAGAATTGAAGTTTTTCTCTTCATTACATGTTCAAGCCAAAAACCACCCGTCCCAGTTTTAGTTTTTTCATTTAATGTTGTTCTACTCTGTGTGTGAATTATTTTGTATGTTTGTAGCACTGTCTTACTGTAATAGATCTGCAGATTTACAGCCTGCTTAACTCATTATCTGAGATAGCATTACGTTCAACACATCAGTTAGTCCTCATCCTCAAAGCCCTTTTCCCTTGTAACATTTAAACTGGGCCTACTGTTTGAAAATATAAACAATATAACACTCACCTCTAACTTGTCCAAGGCAAGCAGCTAAAATGGGCTTTGTTAAAATGAAATATCAGATTTTTCTAGAATACTAGAACCAGCCGTACCTTGCAAAACAAAATCAATGCAGTTTCTTTATTTGTATGCTTTTAACATAAATCAATGTTTTGCTTGGGGTATGCAGCTTTAGCCTCAGTCCTTTGACAGAATAACATGCATGTAGTCATGAGGGGATATTTAAGATCCCTGTGAGTTTTTATTTTAAAGCTTGAAACATTTAAAAGTCAGTGGTAGACAACTTTTCAACCAACCCATGAAGCTTACGTTTAATTAGCTGGCAAGCAACAGCTGATAGAAAACTGCTAGCAACAGTTGAAACTGTTGAACTGAAACTGACATGGAATAGCAAGAAATGAGAAGAAATGAGATATTCATTGTCTTTATAATTGCTATCTTTATAATAACAAACAACAGCTGTTTCGTGTGTAGTGTCGCGTCATTTCCCGTTTCACATTTCACGTGTGTTTTCTTGACAAAATGTGGTTTGGGGACCAGCCGTCGGGTGACACAGCCGTTGTCAGCTCGTGTAGTGTGTGACCCCCTGTCACCAATCAGTCACGTAGTGTGAACACAACGACTTCAAGACTCCCGTCACAAGACGTCAAGTTGTGTAGTGTGAACGGCACGGCGATCTGCCAACGCTTAAATTTGCATAGTCTGCACGAGCCTTAAATCTCCTCCATTATCACTGATAGTGTAGCAACAATAACTAACTGGGTGGTGCTTCCTGAACAGTCAATTGATCTGTCAGTTATTTATAATGACCTTATGCGTTTCAGCATCAAGGAAGTGCTCTGACTTCGAAATTTAGTTTTTTAACTTCCTGTCTACACTGCGTTGGTGTACATTGACATCTGCTGCTTGTAATCACCTTCTGCCTGACATTTTAGCAAATACCTGTTCTGTTTTATAACACACAGCGTGAAATACTGCCAGAGCTGGAAGAAAATGGGAGACTTTCTAATACAGCAGTCTGACAAACATGACTATGTGCTATTTACACAGTGGTGCTAATTAGATGTGATGTCCCACACAGCTCTGGGATCAGTCGTGTTACTGTTATAATTCAGTCATGGTGACTGGTCAGAATGTGTTGGTTTTTGTGTTTTATTTATAACAATATCATAACAGAAGTTGTTTGAGTGTAGCCGTTCAACATGTGTGTCAGTCCAACAAGAGGAGACTTATCTTGTTAGTTACACCATTACACAGAGCACTGTTTCCCAAGACATGGGCTTATTATTGTGCCACAAGCTGATTATTCAAACTTATGTTATTAATAAAATTTTCATTTGTTGTAGCCTATTTTAATTCTTTATTTAATGTTGTAAATCAGCTTCTAGACCAAAAACATTTTTGGTCAAAAACATTTTTTGTCTGGTTTACTGATTGTTTGTGGCAACTGCAGATAATGTTAAAACTTAATAACCTGCATCATTGTACTGATAAGTTAAACTTCAGCGCTCTTGTAATTATTCACCATATAAATATCAATCTGCTGCAACACACAGTAAGCTAGTTGGGTTAGTAGGAAACCAGTTAATGCATAATGTAACTTTCTGCTAAAGATCGTCTTTTTTGCACATATCTGCAGTGGTGGGGTCAGTTCATATGAACGCCTCATAAATGGGGACGCATTTTCCGAGAACCGATCAGGACCCTGACTTCTTTACTTGTATTTACTATAGCCGGCGATAGTGACAGGAAGTTAAGAGAATTAAATGAACAAAAAAAGTTCAATAAGGTTACACCCCAATAATTCAACCAAAACCAAGGAAAACCTTAACAATAAATATTAAAACACCAGTGTAAAAACAGAAACCGTGTAAAACACACCACAGCAATCAGCCTAACAGATGTCCAATCAAACAAACCAACAAACAAAAGTACAGTCAGTTTACAAGCTCTACCAGGCCGGATATTCAGAGTAAAACATCTGCCTGGTTCATTAGAAATGAACTCAGCTATATTTAATATCCTTTTTTGTGGTCTCGTTTATTTTCCTAACGGCTCTTGTCAAAGCATCAGTGCTGTCATTATGAGGTGACCTCTATGGGCTCACAACATTTTATTTGAGCCCAAAATAAACCTAATTACAATATACCATATCCTGAAAGAGTATTTTGTTGTGATCAGGAGGATGTTGGTGCACAAGGGATGTGCAGCCAATATGTTCAATAACCCTATATCCTGCTGATGTGTCCTTGAGCAAGACACCAATCCTCTAATTTTGGGCTAAGACAACACAGTTGAGAGCATCAGCTGAATGACATAAAGGTAAATATACATTGGGCAAGGCAATACAAAGCTGCAGAATGTGATTAACTCTCCAGCATGAAATCTGTGTAACGTACACTCATGACACAAATATTTGAGCAACACTCAATGTTGCTCAAATATTAAATTAATGTGTTTGCAAGATGCAAACAGGCAATCAACAAATATATATATTCCACTCTTAAACACCTGAAGCTGATGCTTCTCTTCTCTGAATGATGTACAATTAATGTTGCATGCTGAGATTCCAAGACCACAGTTAACCAGGCAATAAACACCACAGAGAGAGACAGGCAGGAAATAACACGTAATGAGGGAAATAACAGTCTATTTATATATTACTTTTGTCCATGTGCACACTAAAAAAAACAATATTATATCTGTGGCCAACTCTGAGTCTCACTCTCACCTCATAAATGGAAACAAGGGAATTGCTTCTCTGGAGTCATATACTATCCAACAGTCTCCTCTCCACCACTGTACAATGCTTTTGTTGTGCAGGCTGGCAAGTTAGTAAATGTTCTTAATGGTATCAAGGGCATTTAGTTCTTAATAGTACCACAGATGTACAATAAAGAACCAAATACGGTTCGTGGCAGGAATTCTGAGGCCCAGAAATTATATTTCCTGGTGTTTCTAAACAGAAAAGTCATATGAGGAAATTATATTTTTTAATTTGATCACTTATGGCATTTTATTGGCAAGTGGCCATGGTATGAGTGGGATAATACCCTCAAAGTTGAGAAGTGTTGCAGCTTGTTTGAACATTAGTAAATTGTCTAATTTGGGTTCGGTAGGGTCATCAAAATGTGCATTTCTAACTTAATCCACAAATGGAAATTGCAACTAAGTAATTTTATTAATATCAATACAAAAACTTTTCTCTAGTCAAGCAATTTAAAAATGTTTCCGTGGGATATCTGTCTAAGAAAAGGCCACTCATGAAGTATATATATTACCGTGTTTGTCTCAGTGGCATCAGTGACTCAGCAGCAAATCCCATCTCACCAATTGTTGTGGCTGGAGAAACAGATGAAACAGCCTTGAACCTCTTAAGTGCTATAAAGGGACATTAAAGGAACAGCCAGTAATATTTTGCGCAGTCTTTTTGCAGTAAATGAGCATAGTCCATACTGCCACAGTTACAGCAATGGCTGTCTTGTCTGTACTCCTTATTTTATTTCATGAATTTCCAACCTCTGCTTCCTGGACCACACCTACTAGACATAAAGGAACAATTGTCCCCATGACAGTTTCACATCTTAATTTCACACCATAACCCCAAATTAAAAGATTTCACATTTCTGTCGACTTTTTTTTTTTCCAGTCATAGCTCTTTTCTGTCTGCAGGCTTCAGTTTAATGGAAACATTATAAAAAGGATATTTTATTATGCGATATGTACTAGTTTATAGAGCAGTGTGCTGTAAAGCACTAACGAAGAAAATTGTTATTATTAGTATGTAGACAGAAGGTCCGCCTCTAATGTAAGGAATGTTTATATGATTTTGTAAGTTGTGCCGTTGAACTCATTATTATTGAGAGCTGGACTGGATACACTGGTTGTAGCAGTACTGCATGACTGCTCCTGTGGCCTGGGCCAGGTGAAGGGTTTAGACAAGCGTAATCGTCTGAATTTAGTGTAATTGAGTAGGTGTAAAATCTCCTTAATGTGGTTGTTTATCATTTTTGATTAAAAGTAGTAGTCTTTCTCTTTCCCACCCCCTGTTTCTCTATTTAGTACAGTTCTATTCAAATAGCTTTACTGACATGACAGGAATGAAACCCATGCTGCTAAATCACAATGCTGCTCATTGGAGCGCTTAAATAGACATTAACAGATGGCTTTTAGTCGCTTAAAAAAATATTACTGTTAACTTACATAATATCACATTCAGTTAAATGATCAGCAATAACTGATAACGACGGGCTCACTGAGTTAACTGAAGAGTATCTGTTATCCCAAATTCCCTCCAACCAGTACCTTAATAATAATAATAATAATAATAATAATAATAATAACCACTTTTCAATACAGTTAACAAAGTGCTTTACAGCAATCAATGTAAAATATCGAAAAGTCAAATAAAAATTAGTATCACACACAGTGATGGACAACAAATTAAATATAAAACAAATCAATGTACAATTAAAGGAAAAATAAATTACACATTCAATAGTGGTTTGTAAGTATCCTTCAATTGTTGCTATATTAGTGTTTCTGCAGATGTTTGTAACTTGAGCTCAATTGTAGTTGTCACTTGTGAAATGTCTTTAGATAATAGTAAGTGTATGAAAGCTTTAATGTCTTTCACAATGTTCTTTGAGATCACACACACACACACACACACACACACACACACACACACACACACACACACACACACACACACACACACACACCATTTCCACCATGCCAATGATCACAGTAAAGGGCATCATTTTGTGTATTGCTGTTATGGAGATTTATTTCACAGGAATTAATTGGGTTCTCTAAGCATGGCAATGTAATTGTAGTGGGTTAGCTTCATTATTATTAAATCATTATTGTTTATGGCTTCTGCTCCTTGTGGGTCTCTCCCACACTCGCACAGTAACAAACTTCACAGAAGTGGTGATATGCCCTTGCTTTGCTTGCTGAGGCAGGCAGAGGAGACATACCATTGCAAAAATGGTAGGAAATGTACAAAATGCAGGATTATGTCCCAGCAGTTTAAAATGCACCACCTTTACCGAGGCTTTGGGTGAGGACATGCATCCACAAATATTTATTCCTGTCATAACTGTACATGTGCTTGACCGCTGACCTTTTGCATGACCTGACTCACTTTACTGGGACTGGTGGCCCGATTGTTGCTTGGACCTTAAAGAAATACTGTATTGGCCTGAAAAATCTTAGAAAACATTTTCTTTCTTATATTTCGGCCAGTATGGTAATATTTTTCTGGAACAGAATTAGATGACAAGATTGATACCACTGATATCTGTAAGCTAAAAAAATTGCCTGTCTATTACCAAAGGTTAAAAAAAATCCACCCACCAGGACCTTGCGTGCTCAACACACAATGACTTGTGATTTTATGGGGATTTGCATGCTGGAACTATTTCCAGGAGTAGTGACTTCCCAAAGTCTTGTCTCTGTTGCAGGTAGGTGTGTATTTTTACCCTTTGAATTGAGCTAAGCTAGCTGTTTTCCCATTTCCAGTCTTTATGTTAAGCCAAGCTAACTGGCTGCTCCATATTTGGGGTATGAGAGTGGTATCAGTCTTCTCATCTAACTCTCTGTAAGAAAGCAAATTAGTTTAATTTCCCACATATTCCTTCAATATCTTAGACTTACGTGTGACATTAGGCAGGGTGACTACCTCTGATTAACACTTGAAGACAATAGCTGACTGCTAGCTTAGGTGGAGACCTGTCAGTGTTATTTCAACAATCACTTCCTGTATCCTTTGATCCCTCAATTTGTCTGGGTGTGAATACCCAGTGTTCTCGCTAGACTACTATGACATTCGTCTCACACACATTTATTCTGCACACAAAGTACCAGGTGGAAATGAAGTCTATCAACAAAGGCGCCACTACAAGGTCTTGGTTCTTTTAACTCATTTCTGCCACTGCTGGTCCAGTTTTCTGTTTGATGCTGCTGGCCGGCCAGGCTTCGTGCACCTTGCTTGTCCCCGCCTGTGTCAAATTAAAGGTCAGCGTCTGGATGGTGAGGCAACTCTTCTCTTTATTCCAGTGCAGCCGAGGGAGAGGCCCAATAAATCTGGAGGGAGCGTTGTCACCAGGGAGTCGTAAAGGTCACTCCCCACAGGGAGAGGGAAGTGGAGAGACTCTCTCTCATTAAATCTTCTCGGCTACATGTTTTTTTTTATTTAATTTTCTTTTTTTATTCCTAAATGTCACTTTCATACTCGGGTCAGCTGGTCGGCTAGCCTGAGACCACCTTTAATTAGAAGTCTGATTATTCTCTGTTTACCTTGTCCAGGCTTTTAAGCTCTCTACTTTCTCTTAGGCATTTCTTTAAAATAGTAGTCTTTCCTTCCTGCCTTTCTGTCTTTTTGAAAGAGTTACTCATTCAGGTCTTCAGGTAGCCTTTTCACTTAATGCAAGATGAAATGGTTACCCAGATGACACCTGCAGTCTCTATAGTGTTCCGCCTGGTGCTTCTTCAGGCACAACAAAATAGAGTGGTGACCTCCAAGGTGTAAATGAATGCTAAACCCTGAAATACTGTCAAGCATCTTACATTCACACTCGAGGCAGTTAGCTGACGCTCTAACCAAGAGAAAGCAGGAAGGGTCTGGTGTAATGCTGGAGGTCATCTTAACCGAACACACTGCTTGCTGTCTTGACTTATTGGCAGTTGAAGGGACTGAACTTGAGACCTTTTTTCTATGAGATGAATTCTGCAACCATGATGCTACCCTGACTAGTGCAGAGGTGAAATTCCCTTTTACCTGGTCTCAAAAGCAAGAACAACTAATTTACCCGTTTCAAATCAGATGCTCATAAGAACACAACCCATTGACTGTTGTATGTTGTACGTTGCGTTGGCAAAAGTACCAGTAGTTAGAAAAGTGTACTGAAACCATTCTGGAGAGTTGCCATTTTCAAACACAGACAAGCTGTTGAAATTTGTGAGGAAGTAATGAGACATTAACCTACGCAAGTGCTTCATTAGAGATGCTCAGTTGTACTGAGGAGCTCTTAGGGTGAGGGTATATAACAGCATGAATATGAAGTAGGGTGCTGTTAAGAAACAGCATCATGCTGAGCTCACCTTTCTGGAAAAAATAAATTACTTATCTGGTAAAAGAAAAAAATGGTAACAGCTTTAGGGCCTTTATTAACAAATAATGTACCTGCTATTACTAGAGCTGTTTCAATCTGTCACTGGGTATCTTGGAGTGTTTACTTTCATTTAGAATGTGTGATTGTAGAGATGAAAAGCTTTGTTATACCTGCTTATGAAACACTGTTTGGGAAACACATGTAGAACTTTTAAAGAAAGCCAGACCTCAAGACCAGAAGTCTAGTTTTAGCAGTTTAAACTGGTGATCTTTTTGGATGCATATCACACATTTAGGTATCTTTGAATAAGTAATTTAAATTCCTGAAATCAAAATACCTACTACGATTACTACTATGCTATTAAAGACCTACTAATATCTTCCCAAGAGGAAAATATTTCCATTTGTGTTTGGATTTGTGAAATTATAGCGCTACAGAATACATAAAAAAAAAAAAATCAGCTGTGTTTGCAAAGCTGTAAAAGTGAATTCAGTAATGTGGGCTACCTTGAATGTTTTACTTCTGTGGGAGTCATTGCATGACTTTTGATTCCGCAAGAAATGCACAGCGGCTTTTTATTTCTCCCTATTCTGTCCTTTCTCAATTTAGCATTGCTCTGGAGGAGGACTTCCTCCTACACTCAGGCTGTAGCCTTTGAAGACCAACACTGTTCATTCCGTAAACTTCATTCCCATCAGATAATATGCATTATTAAGATGGGGGCATGCTATATATACAGACACTGGATGCACACACTGCATTGCAGAATCCATCCTTGAATCGACAGCAATTCAACTGAGATCACACTCTAACAAGTGTGTTAAATTGGAAGTTGGCGTTGCTCTGCGGGTAAAGGTTGCGTGGTCCTGATTCCCTCCCACAGGCCGGCCTGCCGCTCTGCTCTGCCAGGGCTGAAGCCATGTGACTGAGGGAGATAGCTGATGGGGAGGTGAAGGGTACTTCAGGATCTCCCTCTAACATTAGAGTTCGTAGTATCGCCCCCGCCATTTTTAAAAAACCTCACCACCCACAATGCACCATATGAGAACACTCTTTAGTGTAAGAAATGCACCATGGGACATGTTGTTGCTGTGCCAGCTGCTGTGTTGGTACAGTAGGAGAATCACACTGATGTTTGATAATGCAGACTGCTTGGTTCTCCAGTTGGGATTCTTGGGTGGGGGTAATGGATTTTTCCAGTACGGATAAAAAGTGACTTTTTCATGAAAAAAACCTGCAACTCAACAACAGAGGAGAACACATTAGATGCGCCACTTAAACAGGGCATGTAGCAAGGTTTATTTCCCAGACGTGGAGGTTGTGGAGAGCAAACAAGCAGTTCAAATTGAATCAGCACATTCATAAATTTATACTGAGTTCAAATTTACATTCCATGCTCATGCTTGGGTGCTTGGATGTGCGTGTGGCTAATCCCACTGTAAACATAAACACGGAGGCTTGCCACCCTCTGAGAGTGGTGTCATGGAGCATAGTATCTGCTGGCTGTGTGGACTGCAGGGACAAACGCTCCGCTGCTCACTGGCCGGCTATCTGCCACGGCCACTGGCACACTTGCTGGTTGTGAATGGAGTGCATCAGTCCATGCTCTAGGTCTGTACTGATTGTATGTATCTATAGAACGAGCTAAGACTTTTTTAAAAACATACTCATAAACTGATGTTCTGTAAAAAGGCAGCTTTTTGTACACAGGGCTTCTTCCTGTTTTCTTTGACTTTAGACAAACCAAAGATAAAACGTTTTCTTTGTGACCCTGATGGCCATGCCTGCCTTGCCTTCTCAGTTTGGCCTTATGCCCCTCAAAAACGACGTGCCTTTCATCCACAGTGGTCTTGGTGCCCTAAATCATCTTTCACTCTTAAGATAATTTCATAATTTCTGTGAACTTAAAATCATTGTTTTTATTTCATGGCCTTGCTGCCCTGGCATTTGGCCTTTGTGCACTCAAACACTGACAGCAACAAAGGCCAAGTGTCCCTGCCCGTAACATGATGTAATTCCAGGCCTTCTTGTGGAGCAAGTTAAACTCCAATGAGATGCCCATTTTATTATGTTTTGAATGTATGTCTAAATAGGCAACTATTTCCCATAACTTGTCGATGGATAATTTTGTGTTTTTACAACTTGGATTTTATTTTGTAGGTTTGGCCCCCATTTCTATTGGATATGATAACACTGTACTCACCAAAGTAAAAGCTGAGATCTGGGAACACAAAATTGCTAAAACATGCTAAAATGTGTTCTGATGAAAATGTTTTAAGCCAGCCAATTTTAAAGCAATGTGTTTTACTTTATTTTGAAGGTGAGCACAAGCATGATGAATAAGTTTGGCTAACCTGGGTGCTTAATTAAAACCTGAATGACCATGTTTTTCAGCAACTATTTTGGTGAGCACATTGTTACCAAAATCAATAGAAATGATGTCCAGACCTAAAAAAAATAAGATCCAAATTGCTTTAGGTTTGGGTTTCTGAGTCCAAAATCACTTTCTTCATCTTTAAGGCTAAATTGCTAGATGGAAGTAAGCTGCTAGTGTGTGTGTGTTTGTGTGTGTGTGTGTTGCCTTAGTGTTTCTTTAGGGTCTTAATTACTTTTCTTGCTTCACTCAGTCAACGTCCCAACAAACTGATGTGGGAGTGATCCATGGCAATGAAAAGCCCAACTGGCTCAAACCAAGCTTGAAAACTGAGTGAAAGAGAGGAAAAATGGGTGATAAAGACAAGATTCTGAAACAGAAACTGTGAGACACTGTCAACAGGTACATAACAACTCAAGAGACAGAGAAATTAGGCATGAAAGCACTACTAAGGGAGAAACGGAGAGTAGCCAGGCTGTGCGGGCGATCTTTACATCCATAATCACAGCACTCTAACAGCGCCTAATGCTTTATGACGGCTGTGCTGGTCCTGAGACGGCGGTGGGTGGTCGTTGTGTTGTGGTGAGCCACAGGAATAATGGCGTCAGTTAATCTGAAGTACAGGACATTCAGTCTCAAGGGACTCCATGTCATCTGGCGTGACTGGATCGATAACGTTTGTAAGACTGAGCTTTCTCCTACCGCCTCAAGTTCAAACCTCCCACCAACAGTTCACTGCATCCTCACCTTGCTGCTTTTGCTTTTCTGACAGCACTTTAGATCTCTTGAGCGTTGAACAACCAAAGGGGGGGAAAATGATCGAGGCGAGACAACATTTTCTTTACCTGAGCTGACAGAGTAGCTAAAAATAGTTGCTTTCATCTCGGTGAAGGATTGGTTTTAGGCGGTGTGCAGGAGCTTCTTTGCGGCGCTCCGTCCTCTTAGCCAAGATGCTGGAGTGCTTTCAAGTTGCAGTGCAGGGGTTGAACATGCAGTGTCATCATGCTCCAATCTCACAGTGTTAACTGTGTGTCAGTGCCTGAAACTAAAAGCTGGAGCAGCAGCAGACGCAGCAGCAGCAGCTCTTCTCTGAGGCAGCCAAATCCCGCAGGCCAGATGAGGTTCTCTGATTCCTGAGGCAGCACTTTACCCTGGCCTCCTTCCCCTCCGCTTGCTTCCACCCTCTTCCACCCTCCCACAGCACTCGCCACTCACTCTGCAACCTGTGCACTGACAGACAGTTGTCTGGCTGAAGTCTGACATTCGATGTACACAGCGCCAAGCCCTCCGACACAGGCGCTGTCAATCAAACAACACTGGCGAGAAACCCTCAGATGTGTTTGGACAAGTGGATGAGGATTTCAGCTTGCTATTTACTGTGCCATGGGGGGGAGAGGATCTGGCCCTTTCTCCCTAGCCCTGTGGCTCTGCCGTCTGGCCTCTGGATGGAGCCTTTGGACACTCATATACTGATGCTGTGTGGTGCCGTGAGAGCATGGCAGTGGGCTGATTTCCCTGTGACAGAGACAGATAGAGGAGACTGACTTTGATAATGTGAAAAAGGAAATTATTTTTTTCCCCCCTTCTGTGTATCCAGGGCTGCTGATAAGATGGCTGTTTGGAGAGGTGGAGTCTGTTTCCATTTCCACACTGCTCTGTTAAAGAAGATTGACACAATCACAAATTTCAGCTTTAATAACATATTGGGAAAAAAATAATTTAGTCTCCAAATAAAGTTGCAATCTATTAACCATAATGTTATTTGTACTTGGCTGAAGGATTGTTTCAAGCCAAAATCATGAGCTCTGAAGTGAGACCTCCGACCCAAGGGCATCACTTTGCGTTGAAAAGTGGTAGGGACTCAGATGAAGAGCTCAGATTAGAAGCATGATGATACATTTGGGTCATGAGATGTGACAATGCATGAGAACAAGATGAGAAGATTTTTTGAAGAAATGTTTTATACTGAAATAACAGAGAGCGGGGTCTGAGGGTCCTCCCCCAGAAGATTTTGAGCATTAAACTCGTAATTTCCTGCATTCTGTTGACATTTTCTGTTCCAATTTACAGTGGAAATTTATTTTTTTATATGAAGTGAAAAATGCATTTCATCTTATCACATTTCTCATTTCAAAGCATTTTCATTTGTTACTTAAAGAGATGGTATTATGGTTTTTGGCTTTCCTTTATTGAGTTATATATTTTTTTTGTGCATGTAATAGGTTTGCAAAGTGAAAAAGCCCAAAGTCCACCCCAAAGGGAGTTCCCATCTCCCACAGAAAACACTGCTCTGAACTGCCTGAAAACAGCTAGTTTGTAGTCCAGCCTTTACTTCCCTTTCTTGTGACGCCACAATGAAAATAAGTCTCATAATGCTGGCTGAGCAACTACTCCGACACGCCCTCAAAAACAACGGAGGACAAACACTGAGCTGCAGCACACACCTGTCCTCTCCCTTCTGAACACTAACTACCCTCCAGGCAGTCAATGGATATAAAGTTGTTTCTGTAATGTAGAGACAGAGCTCAGTTAAAACTTTATGGATGAAAGATACTTTTGTTACTTTCGCTGACCTGCCCTTCTCTGCTTCTGATTGGCTAGTAGTCCTTAACTAGGAACTGCGCATGTGCAACTCCTAACTAAGATCATTTAGAGACGAGATGTATCACTCCATAGCTAAAACAAAGCCTTCAACACAGGGTGAAAAGAGGAGCTTCAGCAATGTGCAGTATGACAAAAAATTTGGTGTTTTTTGAAAATTAAACCATGTAAACCTGTTCTGGTACAACCCCTAAATAGGATTCTGAACCTGAAAATGAGCATAATACCACCTCTTTAACATTTCTTGGTGCAAGCTATTTTGCAGAACATTTTTAACAAATGCTTTTTAAAAAAGTGATGGGGACAAAATCGGCCAATTCAAAATGTGGTGGGGACATGTCCCTAGCGTCCCCAGTGTAAATGACACCTATGGCTTTAATGTTAATGGTAGCTTAAGCAGCTACAGCACAGAGCTGTCGACAGTAAACTCCAAAAATTGTCAAGAGACCTACCGCTAGTTTAGTTTTTATTATTGCAAATGGGAAACTATATAGATGTTATCATTAACTATAACATCACTTGAGAAAGTGATTTGTACTGTATGTTTAAATAGTATTAATTGATGTCAAGTACCACAAGTGTAATGTATTTTAGTCATAGTCTAAATTTGTCAATTATTCTCTAGACAATTCTCTAAACAAGGCAAGTTTATATAGAAGTTCACTTTTCTCTAACTGACTGGTTTAAAAAAGAGGCGAGGAGGTCATCAATAACAAGACAAGATAGATTGTGATTAGGCTTGGTCCAAACTTATCTTGTTTAATACAGTGTAGAATTAATACAGGCCTATTGTTAAAAATCTTGAAAATAATCACAATTTAAACTACAATTTAATATTGGTCAGAAAAATCCCAATTAGATATTTTTTCTCAAACCATTTAGCTCTAATTTGTACTATCAGACACAGCAGTGTAACATGTAATTTAGAGTGCGTTTGCAGTTTGTTTAACCTTGATTAGTAGTGTGTGTATGTTATTTTCATGACAATATTTAAAATGCGATCAAATGAAGCGTGCCCTCAACACCAGCAGAGCGTGTATGGAATATTGAAACTCCACATTAAACGGTTTTACAGTCTTGATGGCTATTGATCTTGAAAGTAGCTGGTACATTTCACTGTGTTTGAGCCTCATATCCCAGCCACAGAGATGAGACAGCTCGAGTGAGTGATAATTTTCAGAGGTGCTAACTCCCTGCCTCTCTCCAAATGTCTCTGAAGTGATGTTAGCAATCGCAGCTTAAGACTCACTGAACCCTTTGATAATCAGTCGAGCCTTCTCTCATAAATGTCACCATGAGTGTACTGTGCTGCACACACTCACATTCTGATGTCATTATCACTATCCACATCAGAGCTTTTTAATTTCATTTCCTTGTGGTTTCTGTTTTTAAGCCGCAGTTCAATCTAGACACACAATCCACAATTTGATACAAAACGATGCACGCACATGTGCTACTGTACAGTAAAATGGCAATACAATTCAAAGTGGATTAGATATGACTGTATTAATCCACAATTAGTATTTGATATTTTTACTTTAATAAATTCTAAAAGTTTCACATGTTCAGTGATGCACTGCATAACTTTTTAGTCAGTCCCTAAGAAGGATCAATTTATCACGAAAATGCTGACTGGAATTGGCGAATCTAGTGAACCTGCAGGAGAGCAGCGGGTCACACGGTGGAAATTAGGAATCACTTGATGTAGTTAGTTTGCTATTTTCTAAGCTACGTGATTGCACCACCATTCAAATGCACTACTCTACATATTGATGCTTACTGATGTACACACTTATGTACGTACATCATTAAGAAATCAGGGGAGAGATTTACTTAACAGCTGTATTTTTTTTAAATGCAGAATTCAGTATATATGTGGTTGTGCATCAATGTATCCGAATCTGTTAGTACATTAATGGGGCTATATATAGTTTTTTTAATGAAAGCAATCACTTTTTTATTTCCTGTGTGTGAAGGGGTTGTCATCTCACATTAAAACGATCCACTTGCCGGGTTTTTCTGCCGGTTGGATCTTCCAGCATGCGCACTCCTGAAGCCTCTTGCCTTCTTATACTGTACCAAACATACAGCAACATGAGATAGAGATGGAGTCTGTTACAATTAAATAACATCCGTCTCCTAGCACACCACAGACTCCAACAAAAACTCCACACGGACCTGTATGTGCAGCCGGCAGAAGCGCTTCCATGTGATATCACGTCCTTGGGCTGATGTCTGTGACTTTGCTGCAGTGGAATAAAGAGTTTACATTATATTGCTATAATTATTGTAACACCTCTTGTAAGAAGGATCAGGGTCCATCCTGGACAGCTCTTTCTCTAGTGAGGAGGAAACTTTGATATGCATGTGTAGTGAGGCTTCATTTAATGTAGAGTAGCTGGTAGCTTAGCTCACTGCATTCTCCAAGTAGCTTGCCCAACACTGGAATCAGATTGACTTCGGGTGAAAACAATGTCAACATCAGAAAGGCTAAAGTCAAGGAGAGACCTCCATTTTGTTATGGAACCGACAAAACCGACCCAGAGTTGGCTTTCATCCTATTGGACAGGTAAACTAACTTACTGCGAAACATATTTTGATCAAGGGCTGTAGTTGGCTCAAGTTAGATTACGTTAGCTTGCCGGCTAACTCAGAGCAGTTGCTAACATTTTCCGTTGACACTCCGTAATGACACTCCGTCCATTATCCTACAAGAAATTATGTAACAGTAAAAAGCAAATGTGGAATGATTTGTTTATACTGTCCTGTACAGATGTAAGGCAGGGCAGCCAGCTAGTGTTAATATGGATCTGCTGCTGTTTGCTTTGTGATGTTCAACTTAGATTTATTGTCGTTTTACCGATACTCGGGTACATAGCTTCTTCACCGGTCTCAGTCACTGTAATTTACATGACCCTTATAATAATACATACATAATAAAACATAATTAGTGCAGGACAACAACACAGTGGATAACCCATTCACTACAGTAATGTTACTGCGGTCTAACTATTATAAAATGTGGCAACACTCTCATATATAATATTCAGTCCAGCTCACTAACCACTTTGTTATCATCCAGTACATATAGACCTGCTAAATCAGGTGAAAGATAAACAAATAGTTATTAGAAAGGGGCAGGGGAGCTAACGCTATATGTAACATTATCACATAACCAGCATGGATTAGTTCAACCTCAAGCTGATAAAAATATTATTGTAATGTTGTAGTGGGAGTTTCCCTGAGTCTCCAGCATGTTGAGAAGCTGTCTCCAGGTGTTTCGGTCTCTGTGTGTCTGATTAAGCTCGCTCATCAGTGCACCACCAAGTTGCAATCTGAAAACCGCACAGCTGGCTGAAAACTACACATTGCCCCTTTAATCATTAAAACCATTCTGATATCATTTGGTCTGAAGCATCTAAATTTGTTGGTAATATGCATGTTTGAGTATACTTCTTGTTTGACAGCTACAAACAAACTCAGTCAGGACTGAAACATGATAACCAGTCCATTGCATCCCCTCCCACTGACAAACTGCTCAGTTTTTGTTCAGCTTTTGATATTCGACCAAATTTTCCAGGTGCAGATTTAATGCAAACCATTCGGCTGTGGCTGTAATTAAATCTGTTCCGCTAATGATCCAATTAAATCTGAAGAAGTTAAAGAAAGGCTATGGCACATTAATTAATTCATGTCAGCGGAGAGTAAAACATTGACATACCCTTTCTTGGCTTCACAGTTGCTCTACTGGCTAACTGGATTTCTCTGGCCTCTGGTTTGAATGGCGTTCCTGTGTGAAAAAACCCCCACACCAGCTTCACACTTCCTCTTGCATAGCCTGAGGCCGCTGCTTCCGTGTGCTTTCCACTAATCCTATATATACTCAACACATTAATCCGTATTTTTCAGTTTTCACCATCTTCTGTTTGACACAAGGCTCTGCTATAAGCTTACACTTCACCCCAAGCAAAAAGACAGAATGGAAAGAAAAACACAGCATGATGTGAATAGAGCAATAGGTCACTGTAAGGCCAATGTGGGGAAATAGATCTGGTAGGGTTGGTAGGTATTAGATATTGAGTACTCCTTTTCTCCTTATTGGGCTGTTTTTATTAAATCCTCAAGACATTGACACAAGAGGGGAGAAACTACCAATGTTGTCCTGCCTGTTTGAAACACCGATTAACTGCATTAACAGAAGGCAAATCATAGGAAAGGTTGTTATTTATTTGAAAGTGACTGGTGGCTTTGTACACAATGTAATTTTGTGGTTTTATACTCTAACAAAATACAAACAAAATATTTCGATTTTTAGCCATGCCCATGGCTTCATGTATGGCAATGCCATTTGTCAAGACTGAAATATCTCAAAAACTATTGGATGGATTGGCATGAATTTTTTCACACGCTTTTGTTAGCTTGCTAACACGCTAAAGTAAGATGGTGAACATGCTAAACATTGTCCCTGCTAAATAGAAGTTAACATGGTCATTGTGAGCATGCTGCCATACTAGCATTAGCATTAGCATTAGCATTAGCGTGGCTGTAGATTATTGACCTTGTTTTTCAAATTTATTTAACTTGGAATTTATTTCATTTGAAATGTTTACAAATTTTCTGCTTTAATGTTAAGATTTTTCAACATGGTCCTTTCGTCCCTCTTTTTCTCAGCTTGCGCTTCATCAAAAATCCCCATTAGTAGGCTCATAGTCATTACGTTGTCGCATTTAGTGTCACCAAAACAGAACTTAGCAAAGACACACAAAATTCTCCCTAACAGGGTGTTTTGCAAAGTGCTAGCCAATGACCCAGGGGCTGCTGGGAGGCCAGGCTGTCTGAGCTGTCTTCACCGGACCTGGATCTGCATGACCCGTGGCTCTCTGTCTCCAGTGGGGTGATGGGAATTAAGATCTGGCAGCCCGGCTGGGTCAAGGTGGCTTCCTGCTGTCTGAGACTCGCAGGGATGCCCGGCTCAATGCCAGCCACGTCACCGCTGCCAGTTAAACAGTACCATCTGCCCCTGCCCCGCCTTCCACTCAGCCAGCCTCGTCAAAACAAGTCAAGATGGCAGCCCCAGGTGGCTGTGTATGACAGCTACGGCAGAGGGGATGCTGGAAGATGCTGAGAGCTGCTGTGCGGTAGTGGCAATCATCCAGGCAGGCCTGGGCTGGTGTTATACCATATACCCACCTCAACACCTTCTCAGCTGCGAGACAGCGACATAGCAACCTGCTGCCCCCTCCACCAGACAGACCCCTGGTTGGGAATTCAAGTTAGCTTTGGATCAGTTCAGAAGGCTGGCAGACTGCCTGAACTCTGCAACATGGGGGCTGCCGCAGTTTGATTTCTAAGCTACTGTTTGTCCATTGCTCTGTTTCTGTTTCCTGTTGTTTATGTTCTGGAAGAACTCCAATGGTCTCTGATCGTGAATTAGCGGAGGGTGGCAACTGTCATGAGAGGATTCTGATCATGTTGTGACATAGTTACAGAAATGTGACACGGTTTAAAATGTGTGAAAATTCAACTATTTGGATATTTTTAGTTTAAAATATATACCACAATATGGTGTTCACAGACTTTAATATATAATTTTTATAGCACTGTATAGTGGCTGTCAAGCTGGTTAATGTTCCATATGTTACTTTCATAACTGGTAAATGGTTGATTTCTCCCTATGCATAATATTTAAAGCATTCTAAACATTTGCCATGTGTTAAACTTTAAGGAGCACAGCTAGCTTGGATTCAAATTACATTAAAGATAATTGTCTGCACTGAGAATAGACCAGTGGTGGTGTTATTTAATTTATGGAGTGTGTATGGACCATGTGTACTATTGAGGGCCACTGAATCAGATGAAAGGAATTAAGAGGAAGAGGTAAATTAAAGTAGTAAATTATTTATTATATGAGTAATTAGTCACACAAATTAAATAAGTGATCCCAAACAAGTGATTCAAAACAAAATAAATGTGGCAAGACAGACAGAAATGTGTTACATTAATGAGGTTTGATAATATTTTTTTATGACGATCCATGTTTGCTTTCATTCTCTGCACAATTTGATTCCACCTATCAACAGATGCCAGAGTGGAAATCAGTATACCCTCTCTACAGCACACGTTAACTGACACAACAACTCCAATACAATCTGACACAACTCATTTATGTGCAGGACTGTCTAAGCTCAATGCTCTATATATTAATAATGTTCGATTTATTAGATTTATTTATTTTTAATTCATGTTTTGGCATTTGTTCAACAGCAACAGCACAGAATAGATAGACAGGAATGACATGGGAGAGAGAAATGATGACATGCAGCGAAGGGCGCGGGTCGAAATCAAACCTGCACGGTCATAGTAGTAACACGTGGTACATGGTGAGCCACCATAATTCTTATAATTCGCCCTAATTCTTTTATTTTTGTCTGTAAGAAAATATACTTGTTCTTATAAAGTTAAATTCAGATAAATGAAAGAGTCCAAGAGTCCTTTTTAAGTCTATTCTTTTACCATGAACACTGGTGTTCTTTGTTCAGGGACGTTTTATGTAAAATGAGTGAGAATGTTTGAATAAAAAAATAAGAAAATACAACTAAACTAAAACACACACAAATTAATTCAAAACTTTATTCACAAAGTTGATCTGACAGTTTGTGTCATCACCTTCCTCCTCAGTCTTTTCTCACCCAACATAATAATGTTTTCTGGCTTAGAGACCATTTTCCTGATGATATATTTTCAGGTTCAGAATCTTCTCTTTCCTTTTTTATGGTGCCTATATAAAGTAGGTCTAATACAGAAAATATGACAGAATGAGATACACCAAATTTCTTCTTGCTCAAACCTAAATATTTCACAGCAGTGTTTTGTCACAGTTTAATCATTGTACTTAAATACGTGTATGTGTTAAGAACACTTGAAAAGCAACTGAAAGTAAGAAACTTTCTCCTCATTTAAACTGACTTGTCTTAGAGTTTACTTATTATAAAATATTTAATTTAAAAGTATGTATTCATAGTATAGGCTCCACTGTTCCATAGATTTTTTTTTTTAAACCTGTCCTGCCCAGCAGCCTGGTATAGAGTATGATGACCTGGATACCATATTGTGCTAGACAGATTTAAGAGAGTATTAAAATACTCCTTTGTCTGTTTTATTATTTATTTAATTATGTATTGATTTGTCACTGGGCTGGACAGGGGGGCAGACACGGGGATAGGGGGGCACAAACAGACAGCACAGAGAAAGGACAAGACCTGCAAGAGAAGGGGGATGGAAGGTGGGGACAACAGGGAAAAGCAGTGGGAAACACCAATTGCAGAAAGCAATAAAACCTGCAATAGAACAGAGAGGGGGGCTTGGGGAGGAGAAAAACAACAACAAACAAACACAAACAAAAACAAACAATAAAAATTATAATAATAGTAAAAAGACAACCAGCCAAACAGCAGCAATAAACAGCTAACATAGTAAGACAACTAAGAAAAAAATGAAAACAAGAAACAGTCCAGCACACTAAATAAGCAACACAGCACAGAGCTGGAATAATAACAATTAATTTAAATAAGTAACTGAAAGAAAATCATCAGGAATAATTCTACCAGGGACAATCTAAATTGGTTTGTGTCTATGTGTGAGACTGTGTGTGTCTGTGTGCGTGTGGGTGAATGTGTCTGTATGTGTGTGTGTACATGTGTGTGCGCATAAGCCTGTTAAAAAATGTAGCTGTTAGTGAGAGTGGGGCGCCACGACTGTGCCACTGTTCCATAGCTTGCACTAATCAAGTGACCAGCACCGTATTTATGCTGTGGATGGGTTTACTGCTCTTTCACTGCTCAGTTTGTTTCATGTCTCATCTTCTGCATATTGTACATTGTACTCCATGCCTTTTCACAGTCTTCAAAAGGTGACACAAGTGTGAAGATGTTTTTGGAACAGACCACACGAAATAGTAGAGAATTCAAAGGCTTGAAAAGTCGTGAAGTATCCAGGTACTAGGTTGTGCAAAAATAAAAACGTTTTTGTCAAATTAAAATCATTACTTAACATAAAATAGGACCACAGTTTATGGAGAAAAAAAAGATTTTCTGTGATAGTTTGATATTTAGTTTGAACAAAACAGGGTGAGAAGCTGACAGTTTCAGGTGTGAGATAAAAAGGTTGAACTGCTGCTCTAAATACTGACTTTCCTCACAGGTGATGTCATCATCACCTGCTCCTTTCATCGCACATCCCGCCATCTTTCACCCTTCTTTGCTCCCGTCGTGCTCAGGAGGAGTTTAAACCCTGCGCACCTGAGTCGATGTGATTAGCTCCACTTCCCTTCTTCTTTAAACCATTACTCATTACTGGGAATGCTGAGGAGACGCCACTTGGCCAAAGCCGCCCTGATGTGCAATGCATAGCAAGGTGATGGTGTTATTGTTGCAGGAGTGCAGCATGATGAAAGGATAAATGGATCCTGCAGGCTAATGGAGGGAGGCGGCCCAACCTGCAGCCTACTGAGTGGAGCCAGCTGTAACCAAGCTGGGAGGAATAGCTCTGGCTGGGTGGCAGAGCTGTTTTTCATGTTCTGAATGTCGGCGTGCTCATTTCTGCCGGCTAGAGCAGGAATGATTTGGATGTCACCTGCTAGGGTTATGTTTCTGAAACACGAGGTCCATCCACCTGAATTTATCATTGTCATTCAGCTCACAGCCTCTGTGCTTCTCTCCCTCTGCATAGAAGCTGCCAGCTGTGTAGATGTTAGACATGACAGCTCGGGTTGAGCTGACAAACAGCTGCTGTTCACTAAACCTCTGCTTATATTTACTGACCATTAAGAAGGAGGCAATAAATTGACTCAGTGCAGTCAGGAGGCACTTCATGTTGATGTTAGCTGCCATCTTTTCAATAATCAGTATTATTGTTTTCACTCTGTGCTACTATCGTCCTTCAGACAGATCTTATTTATATTTCTTTTGGCATCAAGCAGGCTTTGACTAGACTAGAATATAAAGTTATTTCCACCACTTTAATCTGCTTTTATGAGCAATTCTCAGCATTATTGTGGGAATTGGTCAAGTAATTACTTCGAATTGACTGCCTCTGGAAAATTATTTGCATTATGCAGTTTCTTGGTGAATTTTAGAAAATGGTTCAAGTTGGTTTAATATAATTATTTGTTTTGAATAGAATGCCAGAAGTGCTGCAACGCTTGAAATAATTTACAGAAGATCATTTCCCACCAGCTATGGTTTTGTTGCAGTGGTCAATGTGAACAATTGGCATGGGTGTCTATTGCTACTCCTAAAAAAACTGTATTAACCCTGGAATCAAATGTATCTCTGTTTGGCTAGGTCTTTGTCTGTCTGACTACTATTAATATTCATACTGAAATTCATACAATACATTAATTACAATTTCAGTAAGTGATTTAAAGGTAGTTAGCACCAAATCACATGAATTCCACTAAAGTCAAAAGATGAGGTGACAGATATGAAGAAGTTTAGCTAGTTTTTTTCTCCACCATGATAAAAATTTAGCCACTGCCTCATTTATTTATGGAATAATTAACTAAATTTCATTTTATCAAAATGGATATGTTCAATTACAGATAACAGCCATGGGAAAAAAATAAGTACATTTAACCTTACTGTTAGCTGTGTTGGCTGTCACTCCAGCTAGCTTTAACCTCATAGCTGTGTTGCTTCAGCTGTCTACCTCTCTATGACAGAGAGAGCTGTAACTGCAAGTTCTAGAGTCCAGAGATTACCAAACCAGTGTAGTCACTGTGGCAATAATAATTAATTATTATTTCTTTAAAACATCAATTAATTGCCTGGGCTTTTATTTGCTTCAATCACTAAATTCACCCTGCCTCTGTTTGGAACAGGTGTCTATAATGGGACAGGCCTTTAATTCCTTTCCCACAAAGCTCTTGCTCAACAAAAATGGGAAATAGGCTACTTAATTGTTCATTTATACCAGTATGAATCTTACTAAAATCTTGCTCAAAGAGACAACACATTTGGCCTACCTCAGACAGAGAGAAAAGAAAGGAAGAAAGAAAGAAAGAAAGAACAAAACTGTAATTATTTAAATTTTTTAAGAAAAACTAATAATATAAATAATAATACTATAAATAATCAAGAAACGGACAATCCCTACAAAAAGTAGAGTCACCACTTTTTTCATCTCTCTTGTTTACCATGCCGGTAAATCTGAGTGAATTATACTTTGATGGTCATGGAATTGTGGACTCACAGACTTACAGATCTAACAATATATAGCATATCCAGATTGACATAAGTCTAAACATTTTTATTTGTATATGCAATCTAAGCAACTTAGAACTAGCTCAATCAAGCAACCCAGTGGGCTTTAAGAGGTTTTATACATCCAAAAAACATATAAAAACCAGGCCTGGCGTCTAATTGAGTCCTGCGTTTATTTGTCAAAATGTGTAGCCACACAAGGCCAGTAATACGGACAGGTGTCTAATTGGGCTTTTAAATGAAGTTTTATGGTAATTAAACCTAATCCAGAATGCAGTAACTATACACTGCCAGCTAAGTTTAGCTTGGTTTTTAACTCTGTTTTGTAGTGTAAATTTAAAAAGCTTCTTTTCACAGAAACTACAATTTTTTGGCACAATACAGTTTTATACAGTAAAACCAACATCAAGGTTAGTGTATTTGACGTTTTACAGTCAATCAGCTTGTTGTTTCTTCCATGTATGATTGACCTCAACCTGTGTAACCTCGATGTTGACCTTCTTATTGTGACCTCTCCCCATACAGCTACATGTTAAGTGTATGCACTGGCTGTCGAGGTGTGGGTGGCAGGCCATTAGGATAACAACACATTATCTGAAGATGCTTAGACAGTAAACCTTCATTCCCGACACTCTTACCTGCATTTCCATAAACTGGTATTGTTGTTGTGTTAGTTAGTGGGGCACTGGAAAGCTGATTGTCCTTGAGGCCAGTGTTTTTGAGCTGCCAAGGAGAAACCATGCTTCAGATTCAATTCTTTTTTTTTAATGAAACAGGAAGCAGTGGAGATTGTCCTCATTTCATGCATTATGTCAGTGTTTGTTAAAATACCTGAAGGTGCTAAAGCATACACACTTGACACCCTGGGGCCACTGCCTTCCTAGGTGTCTTGCTCTTGCATGTTATATGCAGTTAACAAGCTGTTTGGACATCATATAGGCTCACTGAGCTGATGCTTTTCCAAGACACATATAAGCTTTTAGACATCACTACAGTACGGGCCTGGAAAAAAGCAGCTATATTTGAAGAAACGTGTGTGGTACTTCATGACCTTACGCTTTGGGTGATCAGTAACATCGTAATAATGTTGTCTGTTGGTCTCTCTCAGGCAGTAATCAGTGTTTTGTCTCCAAGAACTGCTCTGACAAATGTAAAAAAATATGTGTATTTCAGTTTTTGCTGCAGTTGGTCTCCTGGTTTCCACAGTAACCAATACTTGCACAGCATCTTGAGATGCACACTGAGAGGCTAAGCCACACTACAGCTCCACTGCAACAGTTGAAAATGCTGCTAACACATTAATGCACTCATGATTGATATAGTGTAACAATTACAAGGGGGGCATTTTGCTGCATTAAAGTAAGTATACCTTTGATACCTGAATTAAATGTAGCTGAAAATACTTTAGCAACATTTTCACTGCAGGATTTTTAGCCATGCTAGCGGGACAGCTCTACAGATAGTTATGTCGTTCTGTTGGTCCACCACTTTGGTCCAGACTGAAAAAAATGTACAATTATCAGATAGATTGATATTTGATTTTGGTGACTTTTTCCTCTAGCACCATCGTGATGAAATTTTGTAAACACATTCATGTCCCCCTCCGGACAAATCCTTTCCTTTTCATCTAGTGCCATCCCTAGGTAAGACTTTCAATTTGTCCAATACCAGCAACACTAATGACATCCCCATCAGCATCACGTACTTTGAGTTTAGTGCTAATTAACAAGTGTGGTCATGCAAACATGCTAAACTAAGATACACTGGTACATATCGAACTGGCTAAACATCACCATGTTAGCATTGTCACTGCGAGCATGTTACCACACTGACATCGGCATTTAGCTCAAAGCATTTCTGTGCGTAAGTACAGCCTCACAGAGTCGCTGGCATGGCTGTGGACTCTTGTCTTGTTACTTGCAACATAGTATTTTCACAGCATGGTATTGAACTGAATATTTGTTCCACCACTGGTGTATAGTGATGGGGGTGTTGCATCTACCCTCTCTGAGGGCAAAGAATGAGAAAAATTTGATTTTTCCAGACCATTTCTCTTGGCAAAGTGTATCATTTCAGCAAGTCTGCTGGAAAACTGGGATTTCTACAGTAGTTCACCCTGCAGGTACTGACAGTGGCACAGTATTCCCATGCTCAACATCTAGATGATAAGAGCTTTT
>NC_060169.1:31391127-31417755 GCF_021292245.1 Micropterus dolomieu | reverse complement strand
AAAACTAATAATATAAATAATAATACTATAAATAATCAAGAAACGGACAATCCCTACAAAAAGTAGAGTCACCACTTTTTTCATCTCTCTTGTTTACCATGCCGGTAAATCTGAGTGAATTATACTTTGATGGTCATGGAATTGTGGACTCACAGACTTACAGATCTAACAATATATAGCATATCCAGATTGACATAAGTCTAAACATTTTTATTTGTATATGCAATCTAAGCAACTTAGAACTAGCTCAATCAAGCAACCCAGTGGGCTTTAAGAGGTTTTATACATCCAAAAAACATATAAAAACCAGGCCTGGCGTCTAATTGAGTCCTGCGTTTATTTGTCAAAATGTGTAGCCACACAAGGCCAGTAATACGGACAGGTGTCTAATTGGGCTTTTAAATGAAGTTTTATGGTAATTAAACCTAATCCAGAATGCAGTAACTATACACTGCCAGCTAAGTTTAGCTTGGTTTTTAACTCTGTTTTGTAGTGTAAATTTAAAAAGCTTCTTTTCACAGAAACTACAATTTTTTGGCACAATACAGTTTTATACAGTAAAACCAACATCAAGGTTAGTGTATTTGACGTTTTACAGTCAATCAGCTTGTTGTTTCTTCCATGTATGATTGACCTCAACCTGTGTAACCTCGATGTTGACCTTCTTATTGTGACCTCTCCCCATACAGCTACATGTTAAGTGTATGCACTGGCTGTCGAGGTGTGGGTGGCAGGCCATTAGGATAACAACACATTATCTGAAGATGCTTAGACAGTAAACCTTCATTCCCGACACTCTTACCTGCATTTCCATAAACTGGTATTGTTGTTGTGTTAGTTAGTGGGGCACTGGAAAGCTGATTGTCCTTGAGGCCAGTGTTTTTGAGCTGCCAAGGAGAAACCATGCTTCAGATTCAATTCTTTTTTTTTAATGAAACAGGAAGCAGTGGAGATTGTCCTCATTTCATGCATTATGTCAGTGTTTGTTAAAATACCTGAAGGTGCTAAAGCATACACACTTGACACCCTGGGGCCACTGCCTTCCTAGGTGTCTTGCTCTTGCATGTTATATGCAGTTAACAAGCTGTTTGGACATCATATAGGCTCACTGAGCTGATGCTTTTCCAAGACACATATAAGCTTTTAGACATCACTACAGTACGGGCCTGGAAAAAAGCAGCTATATTTGAAGAAACGTGTGTGGTACTTCATGACCTTACGCTTTGGGTGATCAGTAACATCGTAATAATGTTGTCTGTTGGTCTCTCTCAGGCAGTAATCAGTGTTTTGTCTCCAAGAACTGCTCTGACAAATGTAAAAAAATATGTGTATTTCAGTTTTTGCTGCAGTTGGTCTCCTGGTTTCCACAGTAACCAATACTTGCACAGCATCTTGAGATGCACACTGAGAGGCTAAGCCACACTACAGCTCCACTGCAACAGTTGAAAATGCTGCTAACACATTAATGCACTCATGATTGATATAGTGTAACAATTACAAGGGGGGCATTTTGCTGCATTAAAGTAAGTATACCTTTGATACCTGAATTAAATGTAGCTGAAAATACTTTAGCAACATTTTCACTGCAGGATTTTTAGCCATGCTAGCGGGACAGCTCTACAGATAGTTATGTCGTTCTGTTGGTCCACCACTTTGGTCCAGACTGAAAAAAATGTACAATTATCAGATAGATTGATATTTGATTTTGGTGACTTTTTCCTCTAGCACCATCGTGATGAAATTTTGTAAACACATTCATGTCCCCCTCCGGACAAATCCTTTCCTTTTCATCTAGTGCCATCCCTAGGTAAGACTTTCAATTTGTCCAATACCAGCAACACTAATGACATCCCCATCAGCATCACGTACTTTGAGTTTAGTGCTAATTAACAAGTGTGGTCATGCAAACATGCTAAACTAAGATACACTGGTACATATCGAACTGGCTAAACATCACCATGTTAGCATTGTCACTGCGAGCATGTTACCACACTGACATCGGCATTTAGCTCAAAGCATTTCTGTGCGTAAGTACAGCCTCACAGAGTCGCTGGCATGGCTGTGGACTCTTGTCTTGTTACTTGCAACATAGTATTTTCACAGCATGGTATTGAACTGAATATTTGTTCCACCACTGGTGTATAGTGATGGGGGTGTTGCATCTACCCTCTCTGAGGGCAAAGAATGAGAAAAATTTGATTTTTCCAGACCATTTCTCTTGGCAAAGTGTATCATTTCAGCAAGTCTGCTGGAAAACTGGGATTTCTACAGTAGTTCACCCTGCAGGTACTGACAGTGGCACAGTATTCCCATGCTCAACATCTAGATGATAAGAGCTTTTATTGCACAAGCCTTCAGTTCTCTAAAGAGTTATGTTCATTGTCTTGCAGCTCCAATGCCTGTTGTCTCTGTTACTGGTCAGGAGAAACAATCGTTGTGGCAAAGACAGAAACAAGGGCTAGACCTGTGGCTCAGTAGAACTGTTTTAATTAACTGAAACAATGTTTAATCCAGTCCTTGGGACAGTGGAATTACATATGGGCACAGCAGACACCCAGTGTTGCACTCTGATTTGGCTTCCAACTCCAGGCATCAGTGGATTTGGATGCAGATCCGCCTTGTATGAATGCCTCGATCACTGCTCTGAAACTTCTGGATTATGACTAAAAAGCACTCAGCTGATCAGGCCCACAGCAAGCAATTTAAGGAATTGTGCTATTGGGAAAGGTACCAAAAACACATGGTAATCTTCCATTTCTTCCCCTTGACTACCTTCATGTCTTTAAATTTTTGGAAGCCTGTGTTGTTTGAACAACTGTTTGAATACCTGAAAATACCTGGTAAGAGTCCTTAGGTTCAGTATTATCTCTGCCCGAACACAATGTAGAGTACTTTTCCATTACCGACACTGACGTTATACAATGTAGCAAATAAATACAAATATGGAATGTATTTACTATAATCATGCTCTGTTGACTTGCTTGCTCGGTGGAAAAGCACCGGAAGAGAGGCTGAAAATGTTTTTCGCAGTCGTCTGAGGGAAAATACTCCCGGGTGTCTTTATTGGTGTTTTAATCAACTCTAACATTTTATCGATTTCAGCAAGAGGCATTTCATAAAGCAGCAGGCCAGAACAGGTTGGCAGTGTGTACCATCAGCTGAACAAGCAGCAAACTTTCCTCCATGGGAACACTAGTATCAGAAAACTCCGCCACAGACCACTACTCCATCTCTCCCCACTGTTTGTCTCCTAGAAAAAAAGAAAAGTTTTTGCATTGCATTTCTTCTGAGAGTCGCTGCATATTTCATCTCTATAATTAACAAACGCAATCAGAATTATGGCTAAAAGGTTTGAGTCTACCTGTGGCAAATCTGTCAGCCCAGTAGCGATTCTGTCTCTGCTTGTCTCATTAGATTGATGACAATTTTCATTACATTACTCAGTCTATATTAACATCTCCATCCCTATCTGGAAAAATAATCAGAATCATGGCTTAAAGGCTTCATTCTTGGAACGTTGACTCACATCTCTCCCTTGTAATCAGCGGCGTAGACGGATGACTGTGCACAATATTGTCTTGCATTAATTACATTGACAAACTGAAATCTCAAATGATATTGCAGGGACATATTCCAGTTACTAATGTCTTAACCGTAATGGTCCTAACCTGACTTAATGGCTCAGTGAGCTCAGCTGGAAGGTGTCATGCCTACCATGCGGGCTCATAACCCTTTTCACATCATCTCCTTTTTCAACCATTTGCTATCAACTAATGCAGAAATGGCACAAAAATGCTGTTAAGAGATTAGAATCAGCCAAACAATGCCACTACACAGAGACTAATTTGTTATTGTTATTATACTGATAACAGGATTCATAAAAAGATACTGAAAAGGCAGGATTAAGCCCTTACTAAAAGTAATCATTGATCGTCATTCGCAGCTGTTGCTGGATTGGAAGTAACAGATATTACGGGCTGTTATTAATATTATGAGTCACCATAAGGTCTTTGTTTACAAAATAGTTATTGGTCTGATGATAACGTAATCTATTCTCAAAGAGTGAATGATTCCGTAGCAATATTTCACAAAATTAATGGATAGTTTATCATTTTTTAATGAAGGAGCTCAAATAGATGTTTTCGGTACTTAGTGATGTGGCTCTAAGGATGGCATTGGTAAGGTAAGGTAAACTTTATTGTCACATACACGCAGTGAAACTCATTCTCTGCATTTGACCCATTCCTCAAGGGAACAGTGGCAGCCACTGTGCAGCGCCCGGGGACCAACTCCAGATCTTTGCCAGTGGCGCTGGTCAGTGGCACTGATTGGATAACCTAACATGTTTTTGATGGTGGGGGAAACCGGAGGAAACCCACACAGACACGGGGAGAACATGCAAACTCCACACAGAAAGACCGGGACAACCAGGGTTTGAACCCACGACCTTCTTGCTGTGAGGCCACAGTGCTATGCACTGGGTCACTGTGCGGCAAGTTGGTCGGTCCTCCACTTTGGTTCAAACTGAAATATCTCCAAGACTATTGATAAGCGTAACAGTGGATGAAGCCCACTGACTTTAATGATCACTTGAAGTTTCACCTAGCTTCAACATGACATTGACATTTTGGATTTTAATTAAATATCCCAACAACTACCAGATGAATTGCTGTGACAGCAACCAGAAAAAAGGGGACATTTATTCTGCTGTCTGGCACATCGTAGCAACTCTCATTGGGCTTGTGTTACGCATTATCTGTTTGGGTAGTGCAACATAACATGATAGAGAGACTGAGGGATAACAGAGCAGGAGGGTTTCTCCTACAAAATGCTGTGTCTAAATAGTTGAACCTGTAATATTTTTCTCCCAACGACTTGCACTGAATTTATAATTAAAAATATAGAACGAATTGCATCCCCTATCACTTTGACATGGAACACATCTTTTAGCTTCAAATTACAGAATGTTTTTGTAACAATACTATACTAACTAATTTTACAGGACCATTCGCTGTTTGGGGTGAATCAACATGGACTGGCCAAATGGTTCCAGAGGTCAAATTTGCGCAAATGACGAGAAGTGAAAATTTGCTTTTGGGCTGAACACACCTTTAGTTTTGCTGCCAACAATATTCTACCAAGCTCCATGCGCTTTTTTTCTGCACCAGGTTAACTTCACATTGCGTTGCACACATCTACTGCTGAAGCTGTCTATAGTACACACTGCAATCCAAAACAGTTGGACTCATTAAAACAGCTCAGGGTTTCGAACGTTACTCAAGGGTACTTTGAATGTAGTTCCAGTTTCATGTTATTTAACCTGGTTGGATGTGGAGGAGGAAAAAACAGGTTTAAAAGCAGATGAGAGGAATTCTTGTGAAAGATTAGCACGACACATGCACATATATACCACAACCAAAGGATTTTTCTGAGATTAAAGAATCAACTATTTTTATCCCTCTTCCCCAGAGCCAACCTTACCTATGCTTGATGTAGATTTGGGGTGAATAATATTCTCGATTATAATGAAGTGATAGCTGTTTGAAGTTTCTCCATGGCGGTTTGGATTAAATGAATTCCATACAGTATGTCCAACACAATTTATAGATCTCACTCCCCCTGCTTTGTATTTCCAGTGACTAAAGAACTTGTACTATACAAGCGCTTTCTCACTGAAGCATATCCCTCAGCACATTACGAGATGAGATTAATTTTTTTTCATTTCATTTGATTTACAGTTTGTCCTCATGGTAGATTGGTGTTATACCAACCTGAAATGTTCTGACAATACAGGATGTTTAAAATACAAAATAAATATCAGCAAAACCAGAGGAAAAGCAGACTTATTGCAGATAGCCAGTAACAAGGTAGTCTAGATTTACCTACTATGACAAGTGATTGTTTTTCACCTATGAAATTGACCCGAAAATCATTGCAGTCTGGTTAAGGCTGCACTCTGTTCTATCTAGTGTAGGTACGAGTACTGAGTGTGTAACTAAGGAAGGATATGAGAACAGACCAACTTTATTTGCTTTTGTGCATAATCTATGCAAATTATTCTATTTTTAATTATGTTCCACATTTTGGCATTAATAAATCATTACCTCATTGATTGTGAAACATTTGGGTAATTACTGTTGACAAATGAGGCAATCACAGAGTAGCCTGTCAGCTTCTGTGCTGCATTTTACGTGTCCCCAGGTTAGATTGGGCCAAAACCATCTTGATTACTTTTAAATCAGAAAAGGAGACTCCTTTATGGCACAAATGAGAGAAAGGACAAGTGAACGGCTGATCCTCTTCTATACGGCAAAACATAATTTGAAAGAACATTGGTAGGTAAGCGGGCCAGAGGCTTCCTATCCTATTGACTTTGATGTCATAGTTTTTAGTAAATATACCACACTTAGTGCAATTTGACACTGTATACTGATGTTTATGAATTCAGAATGACACAGAAAAGTGTCATTCTGACACAAAAATTATCATTAATCATTCAAAACAAATAGCCAACCATTAAGTCTGCTAGGTTAAAGACAATTAACAACCGTAGCATAAATATAATTAGTATAGAAATCACAAGCACAAGCAGAAGTAATTAATTTAATATAAGAAAAGATATCTTTAAGCAGAGTGTATCTAGCGAATTATCTGGCTCTTTACCTGCTAGATGCTTCACCATGTGTCTGCAATACACTTTGCATGCTATTTTGTGCTGGGCATTTAGTGCGGGTTTATCTTTAGTTTTTTGCTGAAAACAGCTGCATGCAGTGTGTCTTAAAACAGGATTGAGAGCGGTCAGATTGAACCAAAACACTGAACTAAAATGTTCCATAGAGCTGGGGAGAACTGCAGATATTTCTCTGTTACATCAGGTAGTCCATCCATTGTTAATATCATTTTAATATATTATAAATTGTTAATATATTAATATAAAAATGTTGATGACGGCAGCTTTTTGAAATTAGATTTTTACAGTAGCGAGATGACAGGAATAATGGTAATGGCATGCATCAAATGTCCCAGGCTGGATGCAAACTGGGGATGTTGTAGTTCATGGTCTAATCCGTAGACAACAAGGGCGCCCTGATAATGTTAACTTCAAGGATGTGCTAGTTAGTGCATAAATGCATTGGACAGCTATAAGTGGTTGATGATGGATGGGTGGATGGTAGAGTTTTTATTGTACACTATATATTTAGCCCAGTCTCCTATGGAATTGCATTCATGTGGGATGATTGTATAGACAGAATTGTACTATGTTCATTATTCATTATACTGTTCAGTATTGCATAAATTTATTTCTAATCGTAGCCATTTAAGTGAGAAGGAACTGACCATATTTTTTGGCATTGGTTATACAACAGTTGGATTTCGTTGAAAGTACTCTGCACTTTTGAAGCAGCTCTCAAAGAATCTGAGCAGCAACAGGGAGTCTATCAAGAGAACCAATCCCCATATAACAATACATGAACTTCAAGATATGTCTAAGAAAACCTTAGATCTAACTTTTACAATACTGAAAGCATCAACACGTACGGTGGAGGTTGGGGTGTTGGAGGGAGCTGCAGCACTGGACTGATGTCTGTAGTCTTTGTACTGTGTTCGTCAGTGTAAGAAAATTAACCTAGATGAAGTGTATTTTAGGGCTTGCATGATGCAAGGGTTTGGATTTGGATAAGTGCTGCATCTTGGAATGACAACAACTGACAAAAAAAAATACATGCTTTTGCTTCAGTAATTTAGATTTAGTTCTTGTGAGATCTGAGTCAAAGGTCACAACTCCCAGTTATTTTATATATATACACTGAACAAAATTATAAATGCAGCACTTTTGTTTTTGCCCTCATTCATCATGAGCTGAACTCAAAGACTTTCTCAATGTACACATAAGGCCTATGTTTCTCAAATATTGTTCACAAATCTGTCAAAATCTGTGTTAGTGAACACTTCTCCTTTGCTTAGATAATCCATCCACCTCACAGGTGTGGCATCTCAAGATGCTGATCAGACAGCATGGGTATTGCACAGGTGTGCCTTAGGCTGGCCACAATAAAAGGCCACTCCAAAATGTGCAGTTTCACTGTATTGGGGGTGTCCGGAAACCAGTCAGTATCTGGTGTGACCACCATTTGCCTTACACAGTGCAACACATCTCCTTCGCATAGAGTTGATCAGGTTGTTGATTGTGGCCTGTGGAATGTTGGTCCACTCCTCTTCGATGGCTGTACGAAGTTTCTGGATATTGGCAGGACCTGGAACACGCTGTCGTTTATACGGATCAAGAGCATCCCAAACATTCTCAGTGGGTGACATGTCCGGTGAGTATGCTGGCCATCATTATCATGCTGCAACAGGAGGTGATGGTCATGGATGAATGGCACATCAGTGGGCCTCAGGATCTTGTCACGGTATCTCTGTGCAGTCAAAATGCCATCAATAAAATGCACCTGTGTTTGTTGTCCATGACACACGCCTGACCATACCATAACCCCACCACCACCATGGGCCACTCGATCCACAAAGTTGACATCAGCAAACCGCTCAGCCACATGACACCATACACGCTGTCTGCCATCTGCCCAGTACAGTGAAAACCGGGATTCATCCATGAAAAGAACGCCTCTCCAAACTGCCAAACGCAAAGATTTGTGAACAATATTTGAGAGTACGCAAAGAAAGTCTTTGAGTTCAGCTCATGATGAATGGGGGCAAAAACAAAATTATATTTAATATAACTATATATAGTGAGAGAGAGAGAGAAAGAGAGAGAGAGAGAGAAAGAGAGAGAGAGAGAGAGAGAGAGAGAGAGAGAGAGAGAGAGGTATTGCTGGTGTGAGTGAATATGCACACAAACTACATTCTCTATCACTATGTGCATTCTGGCGGGATACATCCAGTGGGTTTTAGCTATAGAGGAGACGGTGCATTGGACCGGTGGATTTGACATTGGACTATGAGAGGCATAGTTACACTGGGTGGGATGAAAAGCATGAAATAAGTTCTAAGCGTTATCATCCAGAAACATGCAGTAGGCTGGGGTGGCATAGACTCATCTTATTAGTAGCTTATACCTGTATTTTTTTTACTGTGGAGTTCACTTTTTATTTGTGATCTTCCAGCTATAGGACATTCTTGGGGTTGTAGTAAGTTCAACCTGAGCAAATGAGGGGGATACCTTTGGTGATGAGCTGTACTGGCTTTGATGTTTAATGCACTGGATCAACATAATGAATACAGAAACCGCAGAATAATACGTGACATCTTTGAAAGTGAACGCTGCCGTTCACACAGTCTTCTTGGAGAGAGTGTTTCGAGGTGAAGAAGCTCTTTCCTTGGTGTTTGTATGAACAAAAGCTTGAATGAGAACCTGACAGCAGGCTGACTCACTGTTGTGTTGCATCAGTCAGTGATAGAGAGAAGTACAATAAATGTGTATTTTCATAAAACAGGTTTTTATGTATTTCATGTAATACTTTAATAACTCTTTTAAGTAATCTAAAACACAATATTTTCTGAATTGTACACACTGTCTAGTTTTCTGTTTGAAACAGGAGATGACTAGATCAAAGTGCTTCTACCTTTTATATTATTAATGCAACATTATTTCATAAACTGAACATGGCTGCTCTATAAGAACAACCTCCCTTATCTAAAATGTCAGCTTTTCTGGACTCAAGAAAAACAACTTTCTTTTAAGATTGACACCAATGATATTTCAAAGTTAGACATCATATTTTAAAAGGTGTGTTTCTGCAGCATACAGTCATCAGCATTACTCATAACATAAAGGGCTCTGAGACATTTCAGGGAAAAGAAAATCTCTTAACAAGTAACAAAAAAAATGACAAAAATGAACAGGGAAAAAGGAAGCAATTATTTTATGTTGCTGCAGCCAATATTAGCAGCTTCTCCTCAGTGTTAGAGATGGCGACTAGATTTCACGACGTCCATACTGCTGATCCGCTGCGACACCTCGCTCAGTGGCTGTCTGGTTCTCCTCTGCGTGGTCCTGAATGTCAATCTGCAGAGCTCCCCCACACTCAGACAGTAGCTACCAGTGATGCTGCACTAATTAGCCAACCCTCTCGAGTAGCCAAGCCCCCCCAATGGCATCTGTGCAAAATAGAATTATTAAAGAAGAAGGAGGAGGAGTTGCACCTCCTCTGCAGAGGAGCAAACACCCAGGTTCAGTTTAGCATTCACTTCGTCACCCTCTGGCTGGGGAACCAACGATCTCATCAATATTAACACCTAGATACATCCGTTGCTGTAACGCACATTTTTTGCCCCAACCTAATAAAAATTTCATGTGTATCACATAATTATAATTCCTTATTTAAATGAGCACTGTCTGAGGAGCGGAGATGATTTGTGGCTCAGTGACGGAAAAGCAGTTGTGTGGATGCTGATGGTGTGACTGTTTTACAGTTTAGTCAAAGTGGAGCTATGTTTGTGTCTATGTGTGTGTTTGTTGGGCGGGAGGTACACATCCTTCCAGGCCTGAAAACAGAGCTGCCTAGCTGTATAAATAGGTACATTTCCTGCAATTTTTAAAATTTAATAATCATTGGCCCCTCTCTACAGCGCTTGGCCTTCGTCACCTCCTATCTTTTGGCATTCCATCAGCTTTGATGGCTTATTTGCTGATTTGTTTATATATTTATTAATTCATTTACCCACCCAATCCAATTTAAGCTGACATTTCTTGTCGAGATGCGAAGGATGACCTTTGAAAACAGAACACTTCCTGCCAGAGATGTGAAGGAGGTCTCACTCTCTTCTCAGAAAACACTCCTCTCCTCTTCACTTATCTGTATGCATTGACAAACTGAGTAAAATGCATTTACATTTGTCACTTAATTTAAAGGCTTATGTGTATTAATGCTTTTAGGGCTATCGTTTAAGTAGACAAGTTTGCTAACATGCATTTTATTTGATTGATGACAACTGATTTCAGCACCTCCACGAACATTTCCAAAACACATCCCCCGACTCGTCACATATTGACGCTTGGTCAAGGCCCTTTGTCGTCGCCTTTTAACGACCTGGGTAGCCCTTTTGTTAGCAACGCTTTGCAACAATAAATATGCAACATCCGGTTAGAAAAATAAAACGCTAGAAACATGCCAGTTTGAAATGGCACGTTATTAAAGTCGTGAAACGTAGCTGTTTGGTTAGGTTTAGGCACAAAAACTGCTTGGTTGGGTTTAGGCAACAAAAATACTTTTAAGTATTATGGTTAAGGTTAGGAAAAGATCATCATTTGGGTTAAAATAACTATGTACATCAGTTAACACGTAAGTTAATTAACGTCACTTATGTCAATTTAGGGAACTTGCCTAAATAAAAATATTTAATGTTGACTTTTTGTTTCACACGGGGCACAAACCCCGGTCTCCTGGTTCAAAATCAGGGTGCTATCCAATTTTTTATTTTATACTAAAATCAACAACAAAAACTTCAGATGTTGATCTGTGGTCTGTGTCTAATTGAAGGTCTTACGTCTCTGCATGTCTGTTTGGAGTTCTGGGGTCTAATGTATGTATATTTGGACATATTTGGTCTAACGTAAGTCTATTTTAGGGTCTGTCATTTGACATGTGTCTACTTGGAATACATATGTGTCTATTTTAGGTTGTGTGATTGGATGTGAGTGTTGAGAGGCCCTGCTCTACATCACCTAATGAGCTGCTGTTTGCTTACCCACCTTTTCTTTCTCTCTCTCTCTCTCTCTCTCTCTCTCTCTCTCTCTCTTTCCCTGTAATGTATTCTATCAGTGTATTATACAGTCCTTTGGGACCACAGGTTTTCTTTGGGAGGTGAAATTTCATGCAGCATCTTTACATATCCTCACACACATCCCCTGTTTTCAGAGCAGCGATGCATTCACATTTGCACACATTTCAAGGTGACAGTATTTAACCAGTTTGCGGGTGACTTCATGCAAACACGCTTCTGTAAGTTTTACCTGTGTCTGAACATTTGCTGTGTGTGTGTGTGTGTGTGTGTGTGTGTGTGTGTGTAATTTCATGTGTGCATGTGTGATATCACAGGAAATAAGAAAGACCTTAGCTCATCCTTAGCTCTCTGTTGCCATGGCGACACTTCTGGTTACAGGAGTATCTAATATGTCTTCCATACAAATTAACCTACTATATACTGTGTGTGTGTGTGTGTGTGTCATAATGAATTTGGTCAGCCATGTACTAAAATTGAAATTCTTAAAATACTCTCTCTATATATATATATATATTTACTACGTATATACTCATCAACATTGGCATTTTAAGATATTATTTTATTTTCATATGGGATCATTTTGTAATATTTATGTTTATATTATATTTTAATTTTGTAACATTTCACATTTTTACCTTAGTAGGTTTTACCTCTTGCACACCCTTAAAATGTCAAATTATTTTTCTTTACACATTCATAACATGTTTTAGAATACAGCAAATGGGCATATTAAACATTTTAAATGACTCAGATGTTCACACTATAGCCTGTAGCCTGTTTTTCATTGGTATTTGAAATCCCTTGTGTCTCATATGTCCTACTATTTGCTATATCCTGCATGTGTCATTTCAATTAGTGGCTGGATATATGACTCATTCTGCCCTTATAGACACTGTGAGCTGTGAAATCAGGTATTAAGTGCCACGTTCAAAAGCAAATGATTAGATAGAACGGTACTCTTTACAAAAAGCACACCCTTTTCCCTAAATTGTAAACACTATCCCCCTGTTTTGATTCAGAATTGTCACTGCAAAACTCTGCACACAAATCCATTCATTTCTCATTGCCTACACCATGGCATGTGGTCATTTAGAAAGCACTAACTTTCAATATTGTTCCCTCAAGTCAGCAAAGCTCGAGCTCAATTTTCACACAACTACCCAGGTGGAAACACAAAGAGTCATAATTAACACAGAACCTTCAAGAGATAGATAAATGGACCAGAGTCAATTCATTCAGTTTTCGAACAATGGATCAAGAGAGATGTGAAGGAAAAGGTCCAGGACACCGGAGAGGAGGAGGAGGAGTAGAAAGAGGAGGAGGAGGAGGAGTAGCAAGAGGAGGAGGAAGTGGTTGAGGACGAGATTCTCCGGTCTGTCTCAGACCAGAATGATTTTTTGTTGTTGTTTGGTTTCTTGTACTGTACAGTACACTGAGGAATAAAACATGGGCAAATGTAAACATTTTTTGTGTCTTTAGTTGTGTTCAACATGTGGAAACGTTTTTGAGGGGGAGAACCAGAAGTAACATTACTACACAAGACTGTGTAGTGTGTGTGTTTTTGAGGGCTTGTGTGTTATGTCTGAGGGCAAAGTTTGATTTTTCAGCAAGACTGAATGGTTTTGAGTGGAGAGCTTCGTTTTGACCTGAAAATAGTAAGTTTGGGGAATTGAGTGAGAAATTATGGATTTGTGTTCAGAGTTTTGAGAAAGGGAGGCATAATTTCAACAAATGTGTTTAAGCATTCGAGAAAAACTGTAATTTTTCTCTCTGGATGTAATACAGTACATTGCATGGTGCATGGACATAATAGATTTTGATCCTGTAGTGTGCTTTATGACAAACTGTTGTGTTAATTCTCTCTCAGGGATGTTGTATTTCTTAATAACTGTAAAGACAGATGCCTGATGTTCATGTATAAACTGATTCAAAGTTCTGGTCAAAGCATTTGTAGGTCTCTGGCTATTTGTTATTGAATTTAGTGGCTTCCTGAGCCGGAGGGGTTCCTCAAGTCAACTGAATTATTTGACTGAGAAGCGGTCAACTTTCTTTTATTGAGTTGGCTGAGCCCTCAAGCTCCACACAGCCAGGCCTCTTTCCCTTTCTTTGTCAATAGTACTTTGCCTTATTTACAGCCACTAATGCAGGCCTGTAAATCCAGTTCCCCACTTGCTTATTTCATTTGACTTTATTTTATTTTAGTTGAATTTATTTTATTTTATTTTACTGAGATATAGTTTAGTTTACTTGCAGAAACACACCACAACAGTACTGTAGATGTAAGTACACAATGGTTTTGGGTGGGGACTAGGAAACTGAAAAGCAAGAGAAAAATAATCAAAATGACCCACTGAAAGATTTGCTAATTGGGTTTCTGAATCCAAAGGACATCGGAATGTGAAAAAAGTGAGGGAACGGTACAAACAGAACATTCATGACATCAAGCAAGAGACAAAATAATTCATTTGAAGTAATTTAATGTTCTCTTTGTCTTTCTTTCCTCTGTAGAAACTTGTCAAAGAATCCTCTCACCACTCTGTCATGGCAGCTCTTCCAGCACCTCCAACTCTCCGAGCTGTAAGTCGTCTTCTCTCGTCTGATCTCTCTCATTGACTTTTGTTTGTATTTTATTAGAGCAATTTATCATTGCTCCTTACTCATTATCTGCCTCAATACAAATTGTCTTCCCTGCATGCCATTATAATTCCTGTCTTTATTGTACAAAACCTCATTTGTCTGAGCACATGTAAAAGACCGAACCTATAGGCTGCATAGTGGCACTGTGATCTTATAAGTCATTTGTTGACTTAATTAACGCACACAAAGGAAATGTAATGGTCTGGTAGGAGGAGGGAGTCTAACCCTATTTTCTTGTTTGGTATGAATATTTTAGCAATCATTGTGTTTATGAAATGAATTTGCTCTTTCACCACCAGGGAGAACATTGCGATGTCGACTCGCTTGTAATTTACACATCATTACGCCTGTCAGCACTGTCCATCATTTGAACCTTCGCTGTGCTCTGAACACAGCCGGTGCTTCCTGCGCCTCCTGGCATATAAAGCTAAGGTATTGCAGGATGTGATACAAGACTATTTCAAGCAGGCCTCCTTATTGTTCTATTTTCAGAGGTAGAAGCAGGGCAGGTCCTCAGGGGGCACAGCACAATGCTGATCTGAGGTGCTGTACGCTACAGGCAGCAGTGCGGAGGGAAAGCCCTGCTAACATTGACAGTGTAGTTTTGCATTTTCTGTGTTTAGCTTACGCTGTCATCCTGAGGAAAACTTTGACCCACAGATATCACAGAACACTCAGTGTTATCCGTCCTGTGTAGGAAGCAATTCACACTAGACCCCATACCAGTGCTACACAAGCGTCATCTCACTATGGGCCCTCATCAGAGGCAGATGGGTCTCTGAATCCCTCATTGTGCCTGTTATTGGGTTGTGAATTTAATTCTTCACTGGATTGTAAAAGTTCTGTACTTTTGTTGTCTTACCAGCTGTCCAATTCTGCTGTTGTAGAAGCTAGTTTGGCCTTTAGCTTCTCTCATTGCTTTTACTGCGGCTGTGTCTACGCTTTGTATCCCATGCCTTAGTATACGATTGCAATAGTATACTAAACTAAGTATACTAAAGTATTATAAAGGTATTCAGGTCCCATGCTTCACAATACCACATATCAATATCACAGTGTAAAAGTAATCTTCTGACATTCCAAACTAAACTAAGAGGCCCTGAAAACCTATTTCCTCAGTCACCTTCTTACCATCAGTAACAGCACGCTACATCACCACACTACTTTTATTATTTCACAAAAGAGATTTCCTTTTTTTCTGTGTTTGACTCACTGGTTTGAAGTGGGTGGGGTTCACTTAGCAAAAGGTGATGTCACATACTTCTCTGCACCAGTCACAACACAGCATGAACATGGAGTCAGAATCTGATGGTGTGTTGTTTGTGCTGCTGCCAATCAAATCTAATCCCCATACCGTCCTGACGAAGCGGATTACTTTTGAGAGTATAGCTCTTAATAAATAATAACTAATTATGCTTTTGTTAAGCTGTGATTGTGCTTATTTAGTCATGAAGATGTTATAGAGAAATACCTAAGATTTGAAGCCAGGTTGCAGGAGGTTTAAGTAAAACAAAAAGTCAGTCAAAATATTGAGTATGCAGAATGGCCCCTTTCAGTGTTACTATTACAAAATGTTATTGTTAGATTATTAGATTAATGTGTACCAGCATTGTTACGTCCCCACTCGATAGGGGTATGGGAGACATAAACATGAACGAGATGTTTTTGGTATGGTTGGAAAGATTATTTATTAAACAGAGGTAAACAACAAAAGTCAAAACAGAAATTGGGCAAGTGGGTGCTGCGTAAAACAAAGGACAAAATATAACCAAAAGAGATCACTCCTAAATGAGGGATTACTAAACTACCATGAAAGAGAACAAACAAAAACCTCTCTAGTCGTTGTTGAAAACAGAAACACAGGGAGCGCGGCACCCCTATACCTAGTGTATCTAATACAAGAAATCACTAAAAGATGTAAGCAGTATCAGTAATAAGCTGTGCCCTGGCCCAATTCTGCAGACCAAACATTTAGTTCAAAACAGGATGTGTTACCGACTCTCAGTAACGCAACTGACACAACTAACAAGACAATGGTTACCACTAAGGACACACACACACACACACACACACACACACACACACACACACACACACACACACACACACACACACACACACACACACACACACACACACACACAGGGTTCAATACAATGACCAGCACTGAGCCAAACTACATGGAGAATGGTAGCTGCCTGGACACAGCAGCAGACCAGCCTATTTGAACCGGAGGAAGCTTGAAGGCGGTCTTGCAGGCAGCTCAGGGATTGGAGGAGGGTTGTTGCGCTGCTCCAATCGGGGACATCTGATGTGGGAGGTGGGATCAGCCAGAACTTCCTCGAAAACCAGCCAATCCCCAGCCGGAAATCTCACAGCCTCATTACCATGTAGAGAAAACACAGCAGCAACAGTAACATACACAGATGGCTGCCCTCAGTAGCTGTCGGTAGATGTTGTAACTGAACGCTGGGGGAAATCAAAACTGTCATTCATTTTCTCCTAATGGAAAGCTTGATATTGTTTTTCCTGTACATGGTAACTTTTCCAGAATTGTTTATGTTCTGTTGACTCTAAACTAATCTCAACCGCAATCAGTTCAACATATTATAGCCTACTATTTTAATTTCTGATCATGCCCCTCTCTTAATGAAAATCAGTCTCCATTTATGCCCATGTAATTGGAAATGGAACCATTCTCTACATTCAAATACATCTTTTTATGATTTTGTATCAGCCAAGATCTCAGATTTCCTGCTTATCAGTGATATTGGCAAAGTCTCACTTTTTGGGGGAGTCCTGAGGTGTGTTTCGGACATTGAGGCTGAGCTACATGTATAAGAGGACACTTACCAAAACTCAAACTCTGGAGACACCTTCAGTGCCATTTTGAAAATAAAATACGAGTATAACCAAATTCTGGGGAAACAGGTTGGAATCTATATTCGTAAGCTCAAATGAATGCATTTGTGTTAGGTGATAAAGCTGATGCAGCAGTTAAAAGGTGTGCAAGCTGATGGGGATCTCCTAATGGACAGCTGATAACTGATGCCAAGCTGATCAATGTCTAAAGCCACTGGTGTGGATGTTGCTGATTTTCTCAGTGCACTGGACACTCCAGTTATTGGTGAAACTGCAAGGCGGGAAATACATGACTTTACGCTGGGGGAAATCAAAACTGTGATTCATTTTTTCCTAATGGAAAGGCCTGTGGCCCTGATTGGTTTGGAACATTATTTTATAAAGCCCATGTAGACATCATTGCTACCCTTTTACTCTGGATGGTAAATTGCTCTGTGAAATACGAAATCTGTCCTAATACTTTGTATGATGCTCATATATGTCTTCTCTTGAAAAAAAGACAGGGATGACACTAATGTTCCATCCTATTGTCTTTTATGCTCGCTAAACAGTGATCAGAACCTTATTACAAAACCCAAGGGAGGTTAAAATCAAGGGCAATTGGACTTGGTTGAAGATACTAGAAGACGTTTTGTCCCTCATCCGAGGGGATTCTTTAGTTCCGACTGACTGGCAGGAAATTCCAGCTATTTAACCTCTGTGGGGTTGTTGTCAACATGATCAATACCACTGGTTCGTTAGTGGTCCTGGCAATTGTGATGACAGTCGTTACGGTCGTTGGAGACACCTGAGGCCAAGTCTGAACGACCATCATTGGCATTCTCACATGAGGCCAAATGTGAATGTTTGTTCGGTTTCCTAGGAAGGGATGAAAGGACAGCATTGTGAGTGGGTGATAAGTGGTGTCACAAACCACGTTCCCTGTTGAGAGACGGATTCTCCACATGGGTGTAAATGACCTCCTTGACTCCTCTTTCAAACCTTCCGTCCTCCCTGTCGAAAATATGTACATTGTTGTTCTCAAAAGAGTGTCCATTATCCTTCAGATGTAATCAGACCGTGGAGTCTTATCCTGAGGAGTTGGCCCTTCTGTGTTGGGGCAATGTGTTTGCGTTGAGATTGTTTTGTTTCCCCTGTATACAAGTCTGCACATTCCTCACTGCATTGGACAGCATACACTAGATTGCTTTTCTTGTGTTTGGGTGTGCAATCATTCGGAGGGACCAGTATTAATCTTAGAGTGTTCTTGGTGGTGGTGAGTGAAGAGAATGCTGATAATCTGGATGTAATGAGGAGTGGACTAATGAGCTCAACCTGGGCACTGGATATGAAGAAGTGGAGGTGAATAGGGTGGAGGAGGTTTGCAACGATTTTGCACTGAAATGTCAGCTGACAGCAGTAGAGAGGAGAACAGAGATATAGTTTGACAGCAATATGATTGGCTGATGGAGATTATGGCAAAATCTGGATTGGCTTGGCAGAGGAGCGCTCTCTGTCCCAGATGGTCTGAGCCATCAGCATCACTCACTGGAGCCTTGTTTACGGCCATTTTATTTTCTAAACAAAATCTACCTATCAACAACTAAGGATTACTTTTTTGCTTAACTCATTTAAGATCCCAAGGCAAATCAATGGTGTTCAGAATTATTCATTCATGTCAGAAGTTCATTTTCACTTATAACCGCACACACTCATCAAATAAAAAAAGATAATAAAAAAAGATAACTGTATAATACAGTTTTACTAATATACTAAACTGTCAATTTCTGATTAATATTTAAATCAACAACTATAACCAAAACTACTAAAAATAGCTAGTAGGTTGAAGGATTTTGAGGTTAGTGATATATTCGCACTTATTCAACATTAAAGAAACCAGCACGTATATCCGAAAGATACCTACTACTAAACTAAAATGCACTAAACTAAAGAACAAAAGTGTGTGAAAGTGTGTGCATGTCAGAAAGAATGAGCTTCTGTTTCTGTGATCTGCACTATATGTTCAGCGTGGTATAGACAAAGAAAGCACATTGAAACGTATGGTCAGTTATAGTTGACGAATGTTGCCCCTTGACTCTAGGACATCTTTTCTGGTCTTGCTTCCCTGACAGTCTCTCTACTCTTTGAGTTGTGCCCCAGCATTATAACAAATCCTCATGTTTGGTATGGTCATTGCAAAAATGGTTGTCCTGAGAGAGAGGAAATTAGTTTCCCTTGCTGCCTTTAAAAAATACCTAAATTAACTGGTTTCTTGTTCTTTCTTGTTCTTGTTGTTTCTTATATCTTATACTCTGGTTTACGCTGTCCACTGCCCACCCTAAGTTTCTTAATATCTGGGGACACTTTATTGAACATATTAGATAGGAGAGGTGGGGACTAATTGTATTGGACTGTATTGTACTTTACTGTATTGTATTGTGCTTTGATCCACCAAGTTTTCACACCTTCGTCTTAGGTCTTCCTCAACCTTACTTGGTCTTGGTTTCATGGACTTTGACCCTCAATTCACATGTGGTCATTTTAGTCATCGTACAGCTTGACATGCATATGTGTACTTTCTCTGTGAGCTGGCAGTTTGTAAAAAATTAAAATTCATAAATAAAATATATATATATAAAAAGACTACAGCACATGCCACAAACTATAATAACTAGCACAGATCCTTCCTTAACAGAATCACCGTTACAGCTCACAGAGCACGATTTACTCCGATGTGCAATCCTATTTCTTCTTTAGCAACCATTTTAGATGCGTACAAATGGTGTCTTTGTTGTTCTACATGAAAAGCAAGGCCAGGGTGATGCCCGTGTGTCCTAGTGAATGCTGATGAGGAGTGAGGGTTTATGTCTATTCCATTTGGTGTGTTTGTTAAGAGGTGTCAGTTAGAGTGGCGTGGCGGCACAGACGTGGGCCGAGGCGCTATGCAAGAAGGAAGCCATGTGGAATCAGGCCTTGCTAATGGGAAATGAGTCACTCTGTCATGGGCAGCGTCTGTGACGTAGCACTGACATCATTACTGTCTTCACTCCGTGTATGTGGTCACCCAAACCATATTAGCTTGTTAAGTGCCAATCATTCAAACATGCCAAATGAAGTGTGCTCACCGGCCGGCTATTGCCTTTAATTATTAGAATAATACACATTGCAGTATCAATGATTAGTGCCCACCCATGTTGCTGAACCACACTGATATTATGTAAATAGAGGAAGATCAAACCAGCTGAAATAATTTCCATTCTATGTGACGAAAGGAGAGCATGGCCCTTTGCCATGGTGCTGTCGCTACACTGTGTTATCTCAGTCACTCTAGGCCCTCCTATTGTAATTGTGTTTAATATTTTTGAACAATGAAAGAGCACAAATTTCAAAGCTCACGGTGACAGTGACCTGCAACGAATAGGAAATGTACAAATAGTTTTTTAAGCCTGGAATTACACTGTAGGCCCATCAAAAGCATTAAAATAACAATAATTTCACTGATGATTTCATTATAATTCAATTAAGGTCCATTGTTTTATTACAATTGCATTCCAAGCTACTCTCAAATTGCTTCCACCATTTTTTGAGAAAACTAAAAACACTGTGGCACAGAGAAAATAAAGGTAAAAAGGTAACTGTGACATGTAAAAAATACAGGCCAAAAAGGTAAAAAAAGGTCCTACTGAAATCACTATTTAACAACATGTAGTTTCATCAAAGCTGTGTGACTGGCCAAGCTTGGAATCAAATGCTACATTTAATACAGTACATTAATGTTACATTGTGTAGCCATTTAAAAATTGTTTATTCAGCTACTTTAACATGAATGCGGGACTTTTTTCTGATAACCTCAAAGAAGTCCACACACTCAGCCACTCAGAGTGTACTGGTCCAGTGCTCTTACTATCCACTATCCACTCCGCAATTCAAATCAGACTTCAAGGGAACAAAAGTCAACCTTCATGATGAGGAGTTGAACAGTTAAAAGTGAAGAGGAAAAAGTACTTCCTATCAGTCAGTGTACATTAGTATGTTTTTCCTATATCAGGCACTCCTTATCAAGCCTAGTGAAGTGCAACTGCAAAACAGTTGCTGTGTTTTGCAGGTTGGCTGCTCAGATTCTCACACACACTCCTTGCAATATCTTAATAGCAGTGACAATGACAATACTATCAGTGAAATCTCAATAATCTTGAGTCTTTTGTGGCTCCTGTGAAAAGGCCCCAACATCACATTGAACCTTTACAATACATGTCTGCTGTGTGCTGCCTCTGGAGGAGACACAGATAATCGGCTCTGCCTCTTTGTCTGTGTATCCTTTAGCCAAAAGACCAGAGCTACTGCAGTGTCGTGCACAGCCCAGCCAATCACAAGCCTGAGAAAAGCAGCGGGGTGAATGGGGCGGCTATATGCAAAATCTGCTGCAGCTTCCAGGGTGATATTATTGGAGATTATTTGAAGCGGAGTTAGCGGCAGTCACAGATACTGCCGTCTTCGAGGAAGCTCATTCTGTCTGGTCCACAAAAAGAGCAAAATATTCTCCTTTTTTAGCAACTGAAGCGATCTGCCTGAGGCAATGTGCATCCCGAATCCCTTTATTCTGTTAGCGCTTCTTTAATCCCAGCTCTCTGGGAAGCAGGGGCCAATGCAAAGTCAAACATTTACGCCTCTCACTGCAAAATGAATTTTTCTTTGAATATGGATGAATTATGAATAGATCAAACCTGTAATCTTCTGATATGACAGCCAGTGGATTAGGATGAATTAAACATTACATTTCCAAGGGCTGCAAGACAGGTAAATTACAAAATTTTAACCATCATTTTATTAGAGCCCAATTGCAGTCAGGGCAAATTCTTACTGAATTACATGACATTTACACTGACTCTTCAAAAACATCAAAGACTGACTTGCAAAAGGGAAATGGAGTATTAAAATGTTAAATGTAGTAGAACTGACTGGATTGGGGGCAGTATTGGCATAGACAGTGAAGCGGTCACTAGCTTAAAACCCTTCTGACAAGTTCCCAGCGTCCCCAGTGTAAATGACACCTATCTGTCAATATTTTTAAATGTCCCGCCCCATCCAGGCTGTGATTGGTCGATTCACAAAAAGTGACATTTCCGAGCTGCATTCAGCACACGGCTGCTTGAGAGGCACCCGAGTTTCTCTTCTCCCTTCTCTCTCTCAGCCGACAGAGATTAGCAGGCAGGCAAGAACTGGAGCAGGTGAGCTTCACGTAGCGCCCAGAGAACCTGATATGGAGAGGGCAGAGGAGTGTACCGGCAGCTTGAGAGAAGTCCCGGTACGCTAAAGTAAAATGTTGAGGTGCCGGTACTGCGTACCTGAGCGTACCGGCCCACTTCAAACACTGGTTATTCGTTCTGTTCCCTCTTTTACTTTGTAATGTGTCTGCCCCTTGTCTCGTCTTACTTCCTGTGTATGTTTTCACTGATTGTCTGATGTGCATCACCTGTGCCTCGTTGTCTTCACCCCACCTGTGCATGTCTGTCACTCGTTGCATGCTCATTGTTGCATGGCTGTCCACCAGTGTTAACCAGTGTTTCACTGGTTGTCTCATCTTCCAAGCCTTGTCTCTCGTGTTCTCCAGAGTTTTTTGGGTTGTACTCTGTTCTTTGGATTTTATTATCAGCTCCGGACATATGGATTTTTCACCTGTTCATTTTATGTATTACTGTGTTCTGTTTCTGGACTGCTACCGTTTGTAATTCACCTGTTCTGCCCCCGTGTCCCGTGCCGGAAACCCCTGTTTGCAGTGTTAGCATCTGAGCTGACCATAACAAGTATATCTCAACGCCAAGATATACTGATGGAGTAAGAAGAGAGTTTACTTTAGATATGCTTTCAGATGATTTTTTAAGATAAAAGTGAGTTGTAAACAGTCATTGTGGCTTGATGTCAGTGTGGGTTCCTGGTCTGTTGTTGTGTAATAAATATCCACTTTTCTAACGTAGCTCAGGCAGCAAAAAAAAGGCATCAGTTAAAAATGCACACCAATATTTAGCTTCCCCACCAGAACTAAAGCAACAGCGAGCGCACCACGTCACACTTAACTGAAGCCACAAAATTACTAAAGATTTTCAAAAAAGAAAAGACTGCCAGCTTCGCATTGGGGCGAGAGTAGTGCCTCTAGGTTGAATGTTCCTGTTAGAAAAGCATTTGGCCATTAACTATGGAGTTCGAAATCTGTGTTTGTACTGGGCAGCTGCGGGTTCTGGATATGTCTAAATAGTCAATGTTTTTGCGGAATGAAATTGCAAGTAAAGTCAGACAAAGGAAAAATTGTCTTTTCAACAGTGTATTGCATCCAGACTTAATTTCCTGGAAGACTTTAGGTGAAGATGGAGGACTAACAAATCACCCCCTTGGCTGATGGTTGGACATCAGGCCAGCAGCGCTGTTCTGTAAAAAAAAAATAAACAAATTGCCAAAAGAACAGTTTACATCTGGATGTGTAGGCTGACCAGAGATCCAAACTTATATGACCACCTCTGCTGAAATCCCAGGGGAAGGTGGTGGTGCAAAAATGCCAGCCCTAAACACCAAAACCAAACCAAATCACCAGTGAAATGAGACACTACAAATATCTATGAAATAAGCCAAATTAGATGGACTGAAAGACAGATTCTATGGATGACATTTCCACCTAACTGTACCATCCTATGCAACTACCAATGATGCTGAAGACGAGGACAGCCCTAACTTATAATATATTTAAATCTGAAGTCAAAAATACACTTGCCCATGATCAGTGTTGGACAAGTTTTCACGGTTGAAAGCTTTTTGATGGTCGCACAAAGTTTACAATGGACAACAACGTTCTTTGCAATCTTCACTGTGACACAATAATGGTGATACTTAATTCAGCTGTGTAAAGAACGCCTCTCTCGTTTGTTCTCCATTCTTCCTTTAGTTTTTGGCTAACAGCTGACTTGAACATCATATGATGTCATGCTGCTGACCTGCAGTGCGGTCGTGCATTCAAATAAAGGATGGTGCGTTCAGTAACGCAGCGTTCCTTGGATTAGTAATCGTTAATTTAATTGTTTTGGAAAAGTAATCTGCTACACTACTAGTTACTGGGAAAATCAATATTATTACATTATTACGCGTTACAGAGTAACGTTACTGCCCAACACTACCCATGATCTATTCTTAGTCTGCAGAGACTTAAAAGCAAAGGTTTTCAAAGTTATCTAAGGTATTTTATCAACGTGCGCACCAGAGTAGACCTACAACCAATCAGAACAACGAAAATGTGACCCAGCACTGAGCAACATACATGTTGGGGCGGTGCTTGGTCTTTTTTTAAGCAGGTAAAAAAAATGGAAACTTTCTCAAATTATAGCTAAACAGTACACTAAATGTGTTTCTGAAATTATTTGAGGTGGGAAATTGGCAATGCAGGGACAGAATCTTGATTCATATTTGATCAGCACTGCCTAGTTTTACAGTTTAGTCTGAGTTTTGTGAGCCTGCATCCAGTCTGCAGGTCCAGACCTACAACCAGTCAGAGCAGAGAAACATGTGACATGTGACTTTTTAATCTGGACCGGTGGCTCCTATGTCAGTGATCATATACAACCCCTTATCTGTTAGATAAACAGTTGTGATTGGCTTGACCGGATCCACTTCAGGTGGAAATCGCTCAATCACTCAGCAAGACGAAATACATACAACATCACGGTAATGCTGGTGGACCTGGATTGGACATATTCTCAGAACGGAAACAACATGCGTTCCATTAGAGAGGAAGGCCCAAACAGCAAGGCACACTACAAACAAAGCTGGGGAACCAGCCTTTGTTGCTGTCCTATAAGCCAGCCAATGTAATGGGAATGACTGCCTGGTGTGGCTGGAAACGAGGTGAGAATTTCACCCGCTATATGGCAACTGAGAGTGACTGGTTGAAATACACAGTAAAAGAGAGTATACCATACATGTCATACTATAAATAGATACATATGTCGCTATATCATCCATCCTGAATATACATTATGAATACATGCATAAAGCACCTCTCACAACATCTAACCTCTAAAAATAAAGTATCTGAAAGTGTCTGAAGAGTCCCTGCTAAAATCTTTGACTCTGAAGAAAAAATTCAGCTCCTGCTCAATTTGTCCGTTTTTTCTACCTGGAGCCTTCCCTGACCTGACTCAGGTGTCCCCTTTCCTCTACATGATTGCAGTGCAGGTGGTGCTGTCGATAAGCCAAAGTCAGGTCTGGCTCCTCACACACATACACACAAAAAAAACTATAGCGGTTATAAAAAAAGAGAGAGAATAAAAGTGAGGCAGTGAGAAACCTGCTGGGACGCTGACTGGACAGATGGCTGCAACCTTAAAGAAAAGCAATGATGGGACGAAATGGTGATTTATTTATTTGCAGCATACCACTTTATCCATGACATAAGCAGAAGATACAGCGTGAGAATGATAGAGTCGGTCCAACGACAACCAGGACTGTGGTAAAGCAATAATACACACTTAGTGTGGTGCGGTAAAAGCAACTGTTAAGCAAATTTAGCAGGATCAGGGGGGAATGCTTATGTTGTGAAAGCTCTTGCTGAAGAGAAAAGTATTACATTTGACATTGGTTGAGTCAACTCTCCATTTATTCCCCTGATTGATTTAATCTATTCTTTCTCAAAACTCTTATCGCCCCACTTCCTGCTGCACAATGAAAACTGAGCGTAACTTGACATTTGTGACAGAGGAAGACCAAAAGTGCAAGAGTAATGTTGCAAACATGTGGACATAGGAATGATACCAGTTCATGGCTACATGTGTTTATTCAGCCTATTGCCTATAAATAGATGTCCGACTGTCAATCAACTGCTTCAACACTCAAGCCAATCTGATGGCATGACAGCTAGATTATCTATTTTACACGCTATAATAATAATGACAGAACTGGCCACACTGTTTGATTGACAAGTGATCTATGGAAAGTGCAGTGCAGAAGCAGCAACGAGAGCTTTGCTTCAAAGAAAAAAAAATACACTGATTTGATTAAAAAATGGGTGACAAAATGCAATTCAGTCTTTCATAAAAGAGAAATTATTGACCATTCACCAAGCACTGTCCTTAGTTGCTGTTGCTAAGCCTGTCAATCTTTCCTTTCTAGTAAATGGTTTACACGGTGGCAGAGTTACTACTCGAAATTCACAGAAACAATTTGAAACAATGGCTTTTCAATATCACACAAAAGGACTTTTTTATGTTTCCCAGCTGATTTAAATCTAGAATTCTGAAAAATGTCTTAAATATGCACATGATGGCTACACACAAAGATTGAGCCAGATATTGCAGGGAAATGCATGTTATTCCTAGTTTGCAAGTTTGGGTGTAGCTGTGAATTTCTCAAAAGTGAGCAGGAAAGAGC
>NC_060169.1:31332926-31391027 GCF_021292245.1 Micropterus dolomieu | reverse complement strand
GCGAGCTGCAGCACACAGCTCTCCTCTCCCTTCCAAACACTAGCTACCCTCCAGGCAGTCAGTGGACATAAAGTTGTTCCTGTGATGTAGAGACAGAGCTCAGTTAAAACTTTATGGATACAGATTAATAACTCACCGCTCTGAAACTCTCGCTCCAGTCCATGTTGCCGAGCTGGTCGGCAACACGTACGGCTGAACCCGAGCTGTTTACCGGCTTCTCGCTGACCCGCCCTTCTCTGCTTCTGATTGGCTAGTAGTCCTTAACTAGGAACTGAGCATGTGCAACTCCCAACAAAGATCATTTAGAGACAAGATGTATCACTCCATAGCTAAAACGAAGCCTTCAACACAGAGTGAAAAGAGGAGCTGCAGCAATGTGCAGTATGACAAAAATATAACCATGTAAACCTGTACGCTAAAGGAGATATGAAAGGCAGCATTAAGGCTCCTTTCCTTAGCTTTTAGAGAGTTCGACCAGCTCTTATCATGGCTGCCACTGAAATACTTCCGGTTCACTTCACTCAGTCAGAAAAAAGACTTTTCGAACGCAGCCTCGGTCTCGCTCTAACTGAGGTCCGACACGTTCATGGCTGCGCTCCGTTGACTCTAATGCTAAAAGAGTCGTTTTCCAGCTTTTTCTGGCCGTATTATTCTAAGATCTGGTCAAACGCTGTTCCTGGTGGCATCTTGTAATAGTTACAGCAACTACCCAGAGAGGCTGAAAGGAGAAGGACGATGTGTTCTCTGTCTAAAACCTAAAATAAATCCAGAAACATGTTGGCTGTGGATTGTTCCTCATGCTAGCTAACTTCCTACTGAGTGTAACGTAATAAATTCCTGCTGTTCTGCTTTGTAATGACTGTAATAATGAACAGAGGCCGACCAGCTGGACAGGAACACTGTTGATCCTTAATATTGTCACTTGTACTGTGTGATCGGCAGGCTTTAGCTTCTATCTTTCATTTTTTTCACTTCAGTCTGAGTCTGTTTAACAGCCTGAATACAACCTTCAAATATATAATGTAACTGCAAAACCTTCTGCTTCTTTCTGAGATCGCTTTTTCCAACTAATTTGACAACATTTCTCCCGGAGTGCAGTAATAGACAGTGGCAGCGCCGACAGTTTGTAATTGTAATGCTTCCCACTATTTTTGCGTTACTTTCACTGATATTTAATGGACGCATTATTCTGATTCTGTTCTAGTGATGTGGGTCTTTGTCTCGGGTGGGTGAAATAGGACGAATCGTGTCCCCATTAAGAACGACCCTTTGCACATTTACGCACGAGGTGCAGCAGCATGACGTCACTGATTATTTGAATCTCCCGACACTCCGACAGGATCGGTCAGGATGAGCTGACAGCAGCCTCTCTGATCAGGAAAGTAACTCGTTCAGCCTATAGAAATCTATTCATGATCTACGCATGATCCATCAGGAGAGCTACCGTCTTGTTAATGAATGTGCTTCCAAAATCTTTTACTTATAAAACAAATGGGGGAAACATGGAAATGTGATGACATTGCACTTCTGAGTTCCACCTCTTGCGTTCCGTCAAGATCACGTCATCATTTTACTTTCAAAAATCGATTTTTCACATTTCTGAATCGATTCAGAATCGTCCACTACCGAGTCGTGATGCATCTAACAGTGGATTTTCCCCCTTATACGACACTGAAAATACTGTTGCAGCGGTGAAACATTTGTAAGAATCAAATTTTAAACAAAACACTTTTTTATAATCACATAAACCCAAACAGACAAAACAAGACTTTTAAAGATGCCACTTTATTACAATACTTTATTCATTAGCAACTGAAGCTTAGCTGCGCTCTGATTGGCTCTGTGTTGTTTTCTCAGATGAGGAGCAGGAGGATGGTGAGAAAGCCGGGCCTTCTCAGACAGAACCCTGCTGCGGCGATACATCTGCAGACAGCCAATCAGGGGGCAACGCTGTAGCAGAGCCCCACCCCAATCTCAACCACACACATCTGACACTGGACCACGGCGACCCGGAGACCGAGAACGGGTCCCAGAACCAGACCGAGTCCCTCTGCAGCACCAACGCTGAAACCTCCAACAGCACTGATAATCCCCGTAAAGACACCGGCGCACAACCACCAGCAGAGCGACCGCAGCAGCACTGCAAGACCACAGAAGAAGAAAAAGAAGAAGACAAGCAGGAGGAGGCGTGTTCCCCGAATCTGCCAGCCAATGAGCAGCCGGCGAAGAGGAGGGCACGTCGAAAGAGGAGGAAGAGTCTGTTCACCATCCAGGCGGTCAACTCCAACGGGACGACTGAGAGAGGGACGGGAGAGGGAGGGAGCGCCGTGTCCTTCAGCTGTAAGACCCTCATCTTTATAACCACGTCCCCCCTTTAATGCAGGAACTGTTCTAACATTCAGTCAGTCAGAGGCCAGCCTTACATTTCTAATTCCACCATTTTCCCTTTGCTCCATTTATTCAACTTTAACTTTATTGTCCTCAAGGTGAAACAATCCACAAAACAGATTCCATGATGCATTATAATGCTCTGGTTGTGGTTCACTCGCTGAAAGTCGACAATGTTGATATTTTAAACAACTGAGAAACTACACTGAACAAAATTATAAGCCTAAGGCACACCTGTTCAATCCCCATGCTGTCTGATCAGCATCTGGATTATCTCGGCAAAGGAGAAGTGCTCACTAACACAGATTCTGGCAGATTTGTGAACAATATTTGAGAGAAACAGGCCTTTTGTGTACATAGAGAAAGTCTGAGATCTTTGAGTTCAGCTCATGATGAATGGGGGTAAAAACAAAAGTGTTGCGTTTATAATTTTGTTCAGTGTATTTATGTTACCTGCAGATTAGATGCAACGAGCCGGAGAGCTGAGAAGCTGCTGGTCAAATGAGTCAGCAGACGGTATAATATGGTATTAGAGAGAAAGTTTCCGTTTCATTGAATTTGTACAAACTGCAGTACTGCCTCTCTGTCTCTCTGCAGCTCAGCCTTACGTGGCCATCGACTGGGACCCTGAAATGAAGAAGAGATTCTACAATGAAAATGAGGCCGAGGTCAGTGTGAACATGTACCGACTGTGTGTGTGTATATGTATGTGTATATATATATATATATATATATATGTATGTATGTATGTATGTGTGTGTGTATATATGTGTGTGTGTGTGTGTATATATGTGTGTGTATATATATATATATATATATATATATATATATATATATATATATATATATATATATATATATATATATATATATATGAGGAAATAGGTGAGGAAAATAAGTATTTGAACACCCTGCTATTTTGCAAGTTCTCCCACTTAGAAATCATGGAGGGGTCTGAAATTGTCATCGTAGGTGCATGTCCACTGTGAGAGACATAATCTAAAAAAGAAAATCCAGAAATCACAATGTAGGATTTTTTTAACTATTTATTTGTATGATACAGCTGCAAAGAAGTATTTGAACACCTGAGAAAATCAATGTTAATATTTGGTACAGTAGCCTTTGTTTGCAATTACAGAGGTCAAACGTTTCCTGTAGTTTTTCACCAGGTTTGCACTGCAGGAGGGATTTTGGCCCACTCCTCCACACAGATCTTCTCTAGATCAGTCAGGTTTGTGGGCTGTCGCTGAGAAACACGGAGTTTGAGCTCCCTCCAAAGATTCTCCAATAGATTATGTCTCTCACAGTGGACATGCACCTACGATGACAATTTCAGACCCCTCCATGATTTCTAAGTGGGAGAACTTGCAAAATAGCAGGGTGTTCAAATACTTATTTTCCTCACTATATATATATATATATATATATATGGCCAGATTATGCTACAGAAAAAGTATGGCCAGTAAACTATTAGGGATCAAGTTACCAAGTATGGAAGGTATCTATAGGGAAAGAATGATGAACAAGGCAAAAACCATTGAGGGAGACGAGGGACCGTCTCGCCCCTTCATACAAACTGCTGCCATCTGGGCGATGATATTGCCTCCCTCTGTTTAGCGAAAATAGATCTAAATCTGCATTTGTGCCTCAAGCAATTTCGTTTTTAAACAGTTAAGGCACATAGAGGCAGGATTCTCAGCTTGGTCTGCCTAATTTCCATCGGTAGTAAGGTGCAGGGCGTGGGAAATGATGTGTTATGTGTATTAGTGTGTGTCTACCAGTATGTTTCTCTCTGCGGCGTGTGATGTAATGCCTACGTGATTTCCCTACGGGGACAAATAAAGAAATTGATTGATTTTTAATCCATTAGCAGGTTAGTATGGTTGGTTTTTTTGATGGTTCTGTTGTAATGAAATCTAAAGATGTCGCGTGTTCCTCCTCCTCCTGCTGTAGAAGTACATGAAACATGCCAGCATGGAGGTTCCTCAGCAGCAGACCACGGTTCAGCTGCAGGAGTGCATCGAGCTGTTCACCACCGTGGAAACACTGGAGGAGGAGAACCCATGGTAACACTCGCACACACTCACTCACACTCTCTCCTGGTGAATAACAGTGGAGAGAAGTGTACGACGATGATGATGTGTGTGTTTTCAGGTACTGTCCGGTGTGTAAAAAGCACCAGCTGGCCACTAAGAAGCTGGACCTCTGGTCTCTGCCGGAGGTTCTCATCATCCACCTCAAGAGGTTCTCCTACACCAAGTTCACCAGAGAGAAACTCGACAGCATCGTGGACTTCCCCCTCCGGTACACACTCGCTCGCACAAGCATCAGATTGTGGCCTGCATATAAAGATGCACTTCCTCCCACTGCACAAAAGTGAAACGTTAGGGAAGCACCGAATGTTCGGCCACCGAAATTAATTGAAATAGAAAATAGCAGAAAAGGAAAGCACTTTCGGTGTTCGGCCTAATGAGTCAAAAGACCGAATACGTTTTACCGAACAATTATGTTGACGTGTCGGCAGTGTGGAAGCATTTTAAAGTGTCCGAGAAAGATAAATCATTTAAAGATGCGAGGCTTTTAAAACAAGACAGGATAAAGTCGCTAACCTGCCTGTCAGCTCGTTTCAGTGATTTACCATGAATTCATCACTATTTGAGTATTTAGTAGTATTTTAATTTATCTATTTTTCTTAAGTATTTTTGTATTTTCTTTGTTTAGCACTTTGACAGACAGATGTCCATTACCTTAATCTTGATTTTTATTATCTATTGCCTGTTAATTATGTACTTTATTTGGTATTTTTTAAAGCGTCTTTGTATCTTTGGGTTTGTAAAGCACTTTAAATAGGTACTATATAAATAAACTGGCCGTGCCTTTCATCACATCATCTAAACATGGAAGCTCTTTGACTTTAGCTTCAGTCACTGACGTCACATACATGACTTTTGGGTTTGTGGTCTTTGTAATTATGTATTATACTTAAACAGTTTTATGATAAACTGACTTTATTGACTTTCAAATATATATTTTAAATTGATAAATAATCAATTCATATTGTAATTCAGGGCACAATTCAAACAGGATCAAAACATTACTTGTCTCTCGCTGTTGACTACTGTACAATTTATTTATTTTTTTTCTGAAATAAGGTCCTATTGTGGTGCAGCAGAAGGGGAGGGGCTTAGGCTCTCTATTGTGAGCAGGGCTCGGCTGTCAATCATGCCGCGAAACACCCTTTTCATAGAATCAAACAACAAATTTCAACCAAATTTGTAAGAAAAATGAAAACCAGCCACCAGGGAGCCGTCACGTCCTTCATGTTTTATAATCAGTCTCTGTGTGAGACACTCAGAAAACTAAATTGTATGTGTGGTGGTTCTGTTGCAGAGACCTGGACTTCTCCGGCTGCCTCCTAAAGAAAAGTCTGTCCAATGGGGAGCCTCCGAGCCGTTATGACCTCATCGCTGTGTCAAATCACTACGGAGGACTCAGAGACGGACATTGTAGGTCCCTTTTTAGGTTTCATTTTTCAGCCTCGTCAGCTGATCTAACGCTGATCCAAAGAGGTCATGTTCAAGGTTTCATCAGTCACATGACTCGTTTAGACTTTAACTTTCATTACTGTGTGTTTTTCAGACACCAGCTACGCGTGCAACAAAGATAACGGTCAGTGGTATTACTTTGACGACAGCAAGGTGACCTACGCCCAAGAGGACCAGATTGTGGTCAGTATGACACTCATGTCTTAAAGCTCTGAAACATTTCTGTAACACTGCGAAGGCGTCAGATTAACAGAATGGGAACTCGCGTTACTGTAATCGAGTGGGTTTTTTTGTATACTTGTTTTTATAATCTGTAATTTTACTTTTGCTGAAGTATGTTTTGTAAGAAGTATTGTACTTCGCTACATACCACTGAAGCAAAAACAAAACTTCTCATAATAACATAAAAGGTCTCTGACATTGTGTTGCACCAAGTATCTGTCAGACGAACTAAAATGTGGCTTTGTGCCCTCAGCAAATCAAAAAAGACTGCAATTTAATTTAAATAAATATAATAACTATAAAGAAGTTATTTTAGGAGGTCAACTATTTTATATTTTTTATTTTTACATGATTATATTTTTATAACTAACTTGTACTTAAGTAAAATATTTTAGTGCTCCTTCCACCTCTGCACAAGAGACAGGAATGTGCATCTTGTTCCCATGTCTTACGCACAGTATCTGTTTTAATTAAGAAACACTAAAGCCGCGTTTCCACCAAAAGTACCCGGGACTTTGAAGCCCTCAGATCTCTTTTCAAGGAACTAAAAGGATCCTTCAGCCGCGGTCTAAAGACCTGCGGAGGTTAAGCAAATAAACCGGCTGACGTAGGCTGCGCGCCGCACAAAGCGATGCACAGGCATCATTTGTAATATTTATAAATGAACATCAGATTTGACTGGAACTACAGGCTGTGCTTGACCTGCTTTTTTTTGTGAGTATAATGAAGAGAGGTTCGTTACAAACTTAACAAACTGGATAAAACCATCAAGTTCTTAAAGTAACTCCAGCACAGAGAAAGCAACACAAATAATAAATTTGCGACAGTTTGGAAGGTTATTAAAACATTTCCAGCCGACGTGATGCTGCAGATCAGCTGCAGCATCACGTCTGTGTCGCCTGAGCGTCGCAGGAACGTTTGTTTATCGAGCTTTATTACCTGCTGTAATCAGCTGTTCTCCTTGTTTTGACTTCAGCTCTACGGAGGCCTTAAGAGGCCACACATTCATACATTTTATTTACTCCGTTTTTCCTGTGATAGCTAATTTAATTTGTTGAGTCATTAAAGTAATTCTTTGTCTTCTGCCCCGCAGACCAACGCTGCCTACGTCTTGTTCTACCATCGACAAGATAAGATCAGAAAACCCACCCTGCCCGCCCCCAACACAAGCCCCGCCAACGACATCACTTCCTGCAAAGAGGACGACGACGACACAGAGCAGGGCGCCGCCTCCTACGCCACTATGGAAACAGACTAAACGAACCCTCAAGATTGAGTTTAATTCTACTTCACGGTAATTTGTCGTCTTCATCAGAACAACGGGCCTTTTCTCCTTCTGTCATTTAGTTTTATTTTTTGGGATTTTCTTTCAACAACACCTAAACTTTCTGATTTATTTTCCACCCCAGCTACTAAAAACAACAAAAGCACATCTGCAGGCTACATCTTTAATCTCCTCAGCTCATCTGTTGAGTTTTGGGATGAAAACTCGGGTAGTTTGGCAGCAGGCGCTCAGATTTTAGACCGCTGATTTGATCTTTGAGCTGCCGCAGAGAGGAAACATCTGCTCAGTGTTTGATTATGAAGCCTGGAGTGTGCCAACAGAACAATTACCAGACTTTTACAGCGTTTAACTATAATCAATAATTCATTTAAAAAAACCTGTTTGTTGATTTATTACATGTAAATAAATACATTAAAAGATCACTCAACCTGCCAGTTAATCATTTTATATCATTATTCTGTCTTTAAATGATAAATTAATGCCAAAACTAAATTTTGAACGACTTAAATTAGACTTTTCTCCACCATTGATTTGCTTTAACACTTAGTTTCCCTTCATTGATTAACTTAATTTAAATACAGCACTCGTTAAGACACAGCAGCACTTAAAATGAAGTTTAGGTCCGACATATCTGTTGTGTCGGCAGTAATCCGGCCAATCAGAGCTCTGGTTGCTGCTCTGTGGGTTGGATTTCATTTGTAGGCAGCACATCTTGTAAAAAGGCCTTAAAAAAATGAATTAATTCATCATTTAAAGACAGAATAGTGTGTTTTGTATTTATTTTTTTTATAAACTCCTGAGCTTTATAAATCTAATTTAACTAATTTTTAATCCCGTTAACCACTGTAAAAGTTTATTAACGATAATTGTTCAGGCGCACCAGGGTCCATGTGTTAATTTAACATTAAACCCGGCTACTTTCTGATCATTTGGCCGAGTCACTTTGAATGTGCAAATTCAAAATCCAGCTGCAATTCGCATGTTATAAATGAACTTGAGCTTTCTGCAGACAAGATAACGAACTGTTTCATGTTTTTAAATGAAAGCGGACTAGTTATAGTTCAGTAACGCTTTAAAGTGGACCGAGGAGCAGGGGATTATGGGTAATCAGGAGTATGTAGCCGAGAAATTAATCTTTGTATATTTTGGTTGTTGTTCTATTTATTTTTTTTAATGGAATAATTTCAGCTGTCACGTGACTACAGGATTATTATTTTTTTGTTTCTTGAATGGTTGATCGACGGGTGCAGGACATTGAGATGCTTATTTTTCATATGTATAGATAAATAATTTTATGACAAGTAACGCCGTTTAATTTCTCTTATTTTCTTCGGAGAGATGGACGCAGGCGAAGTTTTCTCTTTGAGGTCAGAGCGAGCTCTTACTGATTTTTAAACCGACTCTGTGTACAGTATTTTTGTATTGTAAGAAATGTATTATTATTATCACCACCGTTCCTCGTGGAGCAGGAGGGAAGGCTTGGGGCGATTTTTCTTTCTTTGGTCTTCCCTGTCAAATATCAGATGAAAATATTTTATTGTACTTTCAATCTTTTGATATTAATAAAAGGATTATTATCACCACGAGACAAGAGCCACTTCTTACATTTTGTCACACCCAGTTGCTTCTGTCGTGCCGATTGCGAGGTTAACAGTACAAACACGGCGCTCGAGTCACAAAGGAATCTACCAGGAATGTGCAGTTGCACGCGTTTGATTGGCCGACACCGGGTTTTAGGGAAAACCGCCCACTTACGGAGAGACTGCCAACCTGGGCGTCCAAGTACTGCACAATACAAACGAGAGAAATCCAGTTAGTTGTGATGGCACCTTTTATTAAACAGTTGCACTCACTTCAAGCCGATCTGGATAACCACAGTGTAGAAAAGTACATGCAGAGTGTCCGTCCTGCAGGACCAAGACAAGAACGCCTGCAGTCGTTTTAAAAAGCTCTTTTTGACTGATCCGTCTTCCCAAAACGTCCCGGGCGTCTTTAAACTGCTGCCTCCTGATCTCCGCATCGCGCCCGCAATGAAACATCTTCCTGAGAGGATTCGTTGAGGACGCCGGGGGCCTGGCTCAGAATCTGCTGGTTTACAGAAAACCTCCCCGGTGCTCTGGAACACCCGGGAACCACCGCAGAACTCGTCTGCTCCTCAAGCGAAGACTATTTAAAAACTAGTTTTGAGAATCTGTCTTCTGGAACACTGAATACACAAAAACGGCAAGCGTTTGAAAATTGTCCCACCAAAAAAAGTCAACTCAAGCGACGCTCACTATAAATAAAAAACCCAACTCTCTTAAGCCCTTTTTCCACCGCACGGTACCAGCTTGACTCGCCTTTTCTTGATTTTTTTCCATTGCTGAAAAGTTGCACCTGTACCTGCTTCCAGCCGCCCGCTCACAGATCGCTGCAGCAACGACGGCAGAGGAAAACACAGCTGGAAGCTTTTCATACCGCTTATCTGTCTTTACATTCTGAGGAAGGTTTTAACTTAAATCAAGAGACAGCTGTGTGTGGCGTCGCTATGACGACCAGCTACATTGAGAGAGGTACTATCTGCAATGGAAAACGAGTCGAGGCGAGTCGAGCTGGTAATGGAAAAACGGCATAAATGACAACTTCATTTGTTAATGAAGACCAGGTGGATAAGTTGGAAAGCTCTGGAAAAAGCTTCTAGGTGGACTTATTGAAGACATTTGTGGTCAAATTTTCAACGCAAACTTGCCGTTTCATAAATTATTATTAACAATCAGAAGTGACCAAGACTCTGAATTATTGCACCGTTTGATCTTTAGTTCTGTGAAGTCCACAGCATGATGGACAATATATCTTTGAAGGCACTACGCACACCTTTTGATTTCGGAGGCTCGGGAAAAGCAGAAACTGCCCGATTCAGACTAGACTTTGTGAATACTGTGTTCCAGAACCTTTAGGATCATCACAGAACCCGAGTTCTGGAACCTTTCACGGACGTTCCAGAGCTCGCGGGTCCCCCGTTGTTCTAGAACATGGTGGACTTGATGTCCTGGCTGAAGAAGGTTCCAAAGTTGAGGTCTCTGGACATCAGCTCCTCCTCCACGTTCTCCAACGCCCACTTGTGTTCTACGATCTCCAGCGCCTCCCACTCGCTCTGAAGCAAGAAAACAAAACAGGGAACAAGTCGACGCATCTTGTGTGTTATGCGTTTCTGAAAAGAATCGCAATTTAAAATTCTCAAATATCAAAACTGATCTATCTTAAATCGATTGCGTTAATGTCTCACCTTAAAAGCCTTGTTGGGGTCCGGCGGCATCGCCATAGCGGCACCCGTCATCTGGTCCTGCATGACCCGGGACTGATCAGCAGCTGGAAGGTAACAACCAACTTCAATCAGTGAATTGAATCAGAGCAGCTTTCACATCCGGACCGTCTTTATAACCGTCTACACATATGAACACACACACACACACACACACACAAATAACTTTTCCCAGTAACTAAGTAGTGAAACTAATTACTTTTCTAAAACAGTAATATCATTACTAGTTACTAAGTTACTGAACGACCCATCCTTGACGTAAATCCACGACTGTGCGGCAGCTCAGCGGAACCGGACCTTCTGTTGTTCATGTCAACACTAAAGGAAGAAGTTCTCTCCACCGTAGCTGCTGCCATTTCTGTGTCACAGTCTAAGATGCAAAGAACATTGTCGTCTATTGTAAACTCTGTGCGACCAGCAAAAAGCTTTCAGCCGCGAACATTTCTACATCCGATTTATTGAAGCATCTGCAGAAGCAGCACAGCGACGAGAAACTTACAGAATCAGGAGTGAATCACTCAAACATTTTGGAAATAAAACATTTGATGAATCCAACATTTGTACTTTATTTGTTCTTACACATGAATTAAAATCAAATCTATGCGATTCTGATTTCTCTGCACATCCAAAACTGACAAACAAAAACAGATGAGAAAGGGACTCACCGTTGTCCTGTCCCAGGATGAGGCTGTACATGCTCCTCAGCCCGAACACATTCAGGAAGTACCAGGACGCCGAACTCACCCTGCAGGTTGTGGAGACACAAAGTGACCAAGGTTAAATAAATAAAACTAACATGAAGGCACGACCGTGTGAAACAATCCAGTTACTTAAACTCAGCTCCACCGTTATGAAATTATGTCATTTTTATTTAATTGTAGCAAAACTGTTCTTTTTAAAAATAAAACTATATAATTTTACACCATTTTTCCCAAATGACTAATTCTGTAGCGACACTTATCACAACGTTTTCGTTTGTCGAATCAAGCAAATTCAGTGCGAATCGAATTGCAAAACTTCAATGAAAAGCAGAGTCCTGGTCCTTTTCCTGGCCTGGTTTTGACAAATAAATGCAGGTCTCAATTAGAAGCCTGGTCAGTTTTTTTTATGGAAGTTGTCTGGATGTTTAAAACCTCCTGAAGCCCGCGTGAGCTACTTCTAAGCTGCTTAGATCCTGCTTACCAATATAAATGTTTAAACGTTCTCCACAATTCGTTCAGATCATTTGAGAAAAACAATGAGCAGCAAAGTATAATTCATTCAGATTTACGGGCATGGTAAAAAAGACAGTTTTTCATAGTTGAACTAACTACGGTATCCTTTGGGTTTCATTGTTTCTGACAGAGTCTCCCTCTCGCTTACTTTTTTGAAAGTAATATTCATACTGGTTGAAATTAAACCATTTGATAGTAGCCTATTCCCCATCTTTGCTGTTGTCTGTATGTATATACACAGTTCAGTGGAACAGGCAATTACACTTTTATGATTATTTATAGATTATATATCGATATATATCTATCTATCTATCTCTATCTATCTATCTATCTAGGGGCTGAACGATTAATCGTTTTAAAATTGAAATTGTGATTTGAAAGAATGCGAATAGCTAATCGTGAAGACGGCGATTAAAATGTAGGTTCATTTGCACATCTGACCCGTTTTAAACAGTCATGCAGTTACAAATTCATACTACTACCTACTCACCAATCAGAGCGGGCACAGGGCGTGTACATTTTACAACAACCAACGAAACTAGAGGAAAATATGGTTCAACTCACACTGAAGTGTTTTAGCAGCAGAGCGTTTAGCCTACACGCTCATTTTGTGTGCTTTAACTACGGATAACAGCTCTGTGAGCCCGCTCTGCTTTCTGCAGGCTAACGTTACATATCCACATGGAGCATTTCAGAATAAAAGCGTTTCGCCTGCCTGATTTTGCTTATTTGTTCAGTTGTCCTTGAGTTTTGTGCTTCTACCGTGGTTAAGCAGACTACGTAGTTAAAGGGTTTCTTTTGTCTGTTTTAACTGTGTTTATTGTAGATGTACGATCGGGAGTCTGCAAAGGGTGTTTTATTTTGAAAATCTCTCCTGCCCGGTTCATCTGCTCTGTGCTGCTTGACGCGGCTTCTGTCAAAAACAGACTGGCAGCGAATGTTGAACTTCAGCAAAACTTCAATAAAAAAATAAACGAAACGTAATATCTGGCAGAAAAATCGCAATTAGATCATAAAATTACATAAATTATGTCTGCATGTGTTTTTATGATCATTTCATATTTACATTTTGGGTCTCTGTAGAAAATAAACCTATCAACGGCAGGATAGTCGTTTGGTTTTCTTGTTGATGTCAAAGAAATATTTTGGCTTCAGTTCATAACACAAACACGCTGTGGATTAAAGATGGAGAGTCATTATTTTGAGAAAACTTGTTGGTAAATGTTTGTACTGCCGTCTGTGTTGTGTTCATCGTCTGGTGAGGAGCGGTGGGGGTTTCATTTTTACCAGGAGGCGTCCAGCGACAGCAGGTCTATCCCTCTCTGCAACATCGGCTTGAACCTCAGAGTCAGAGGGAACGGCACCTTGGCTGCACGACAACAACACAGACACATCATTAACAAACAAACAAACAGGAGGAGCTTAAAACAACTGCTGCATGCATCCCTCAGAAGCTTCAGGTCAACACAGAAGTCCATTAAACCTGCATTCTACTGAACGGCCAGCAGGGGGAGACTCCTCTGGTTGCAAAAAGACGTCCAGCTGAAATGATAGTAAAATGTTTCTACTTGTCAGCTGATTTATTCCCTCAGTAAACACTTTCCTGATGAGTTTCTGGTCTCAGTCGCTAGTTTCAAGTCTTCTTCAACACAGCATGATGTTCATTTAGTAAATTATGGTCCCATTTAGAGGAACAGAGACCAGGAAGCAGGGGAGGCTTTAGGGCGGGATTATCTGTGATTGACAAGTCGTTACCATGCTTTACAGTGATTCAGAAAGACTTGTTTTTCCACTCACAGGCGTAACAATGTGGGAAAATATTATGCTTTATTTTTTCTGGAGTCTGCATCAAATTACTGTGCAGCTACTGTTTTATTGTTGTTATAACCTGTAAAGCACCTTGGTTGTTTTAAGTGTGCTATATAAATAAAATAGATTTTTTTTATTGAATAAGCTTTTTGCTTTACGTCTGGAGAGAAAATGCCGGGACGTCTGCGTAGCACAACATTTAAAAATGGGATGTTGTGACACACTTTACCTTTACCTGATATTACACCATATTGTGATGTACAACATCGAAAATGACCCGTAATTTTAGTTTCTTCGCCTTATCTTTTCACATAAATGTATTTTAATTTAAGTATTCATTAAGTATCTTGTTTTTCAACTCTAGTTGCGCCCACATGTATTCACTACGGACTTTGACAGGAACTTTAGATTTTTGGAAATGCATTTACTGCAGATAACTATTCACACTAATAACACAAATAAAATGGGGAATGTTCTGCATCAGAAGCGATACAAAAATATTAATTCAAAAGGTAAGAAAAATGAAACTAAGAGTTTGTGATGATCAAAAAAACATTAAAGAACACCTGGAATACTGAGTGATGACAAATTTATTACAAAGACACAGACCCACGTTGCACTTTAAATATTTAATGACGGACAGCTGAAGAACTCACTTATGACGAATCCGGAGAAAGCCCAGTTGATCCAACCGCCAATCACAATCATGGGCAGGACGTTGGTCAGGTTTCCCTTCATCATGTCTGTCAACATGCTGGTGTCTGAAACAAAACACACACCGTTTAATTTGTTTATCTAGACGCCCACAGATGAAGTCAAGAGAGTCACAGCTCTGTTGCCTTTTTATGTATAGCAGCAGCACAGTAGGGTGGACGGACGGACGGGTGGATGGATGATGGGTGGGTGGACGTGTCTTATCCACTGTACCATCCCCACCCAGCGAAAAATACCGACCTGGAGATCAAGATGAACTTTGTTCTCTCTCTATTACAAACACACCTACCTGTCATGGGGTTCTTGGGGACGACCTTCCTCTTGACCTTCTTGAAGAAGCCTGTCTCTGCGTTGTTGAAGTAATGTTTCCTCATGGCGAAAGACTGAAACAGTGACAACATGTTTACACACAACAGCTCAAAGTCACAGAGACACGATTTTATTTAAGTCAGATTTATTTAATGTCTATGATTACATACTTTTAGCTAATTTATCCCCTCATAACTTGAATCATCATCAAACCATTCCTTAAAATAAGACTTTATAACAACAGCAATTTACATCAAAATAACTGTTTAATTATTTCAAATCTAAAGTCTATCCTGGCTACAGGATGATGAAAAGTCAAAATGTACTTTTTAGAGAAAATCTTCCACATGTTTTCCCGGCTGAAACCTTAGTGCTTTCTGTGCAGGTTTAATTTAAACAGAAAAACACAACAAAATAATAGTAAGACCACTGTGTTGGCAAAGCAGAGGTCCCCAACACGGGGGGCCGTAATACAACGTCATCTGTCAAAGATGTTAACCTCCATCACAGATTTCTACTGGATGACAAAATGACCATTACTTTCCACATTTGTAAAATCCAGCCTGAGAGTTTTATAAACTTCTGCAGCATTTTGGCATCTAATAAACCTTCCAACTCTTGGATCTGTTACTCGAACTGGACTTCATGGATCTTACTTCATGATTTAGTGGTACCTGACGCAACACAGCAATAAGCAAGTTTTTTTTTTTATTTACAGTGCAGTTTTGGGTCTGAACTCACAATAAATTCTACCGTTTTCCCAATGAGTTTATGAGTTTACCTGTCGGGGAATGTACTTCCCATTCTCTCTGAGGATCCGGCTGCGCAGGAGCACCTGGCTGAACACAAACACCAACATAACACTCAGTTATGTGACAGCACAATCAGAAACATGGGAAGCCCAATAAGAACAAAAGGAGAACTCACATGAGAAATTAGGGCTGCACCTTTACGGCCAAATTAGTAAGCACAATTATTTTGATCTATATTGAGATCACGATTATTCATTGAACATATTTTTATTGCACTTTCAAATAGAAAATTAAATAAATTAAATAAACAGGCAACTGTTTTGACATCCGTGATGTGCTGCATTTCTGCTCATGTACAAATCTTTGCATCAAAATAAGACTTAAAGTGCATCATCTCCTATAAGCAAAATATAAATAACATTTTACCCGTAAAGTCGACCAAATCCAACTACTAAAGTTTTCCGTTAGCAGAGCACGCACTTAAACGGCGATATGGCCGTCAATCATGTTCATTTAATTGTGGGAAGCTAAAATCGTGATCACAATCAATATTCAATTAATTGTGCAGCCCTATTTGAAAAATCACAACAGGTCAAACGTCAGAGTCACTGGCTTGTTGGTGCAAGGGCCCAGGGGACGACCCAGGGGACGACCCAGGGGACGACCCAGGGGACGACCCAGGGGACGACCACAGTCTCACCTGTCAGAAACCTGCTCCAGGTCGACCTTTTTGTCGCTGTGGAGCAGCTGGGTGACGTAGTGACGGATGATCCCGACGAAGAAGGTGATAAAGACGATGGGCAGGACCACCCACATCCGAATGCTGGAGTCCAGCAGGAGCTCTGGACCGGCCATCGCTCTCTGTTCGACCAGCCAACACAGACAGGAACTCAAGACAGGGCGACGCTCTAAAAGAGGAAAACCACTCTTGCCATTTTCATGCCATATATAGGTGCCAAAAATAGATACTGATTTCAATTTAGATCACAAACTCTGCTCTGATTAAGATGAATTTATTGTTCAGGGCTCCTAAAGGCAGAGTCAGTACTACTAGAAACTACTAATTTAAAACATGAACAGGGCTGAGATGCGGTTTATTAACTCTACATTATGTACATGTAGTAGTGGAAAAAACACTCCTTCACAACAGCAGCCAAGTTTACAACCATATTTAGCGAAATTTAAAATGCCTTTCCAGAATATCAAGAAAAGAAAACGCAATTTAATGTGGATTTAATGTGTGTAAAGACGTGTAGAGAAGTTAAAACAGCAAGATTTTCCTCTGACATGCAGTATTTACAGTCTCAAAGTACACATTCATGTTCCCTGCTAGGTCTTGTTCCTTTAATAAACACTTTAAAAGGTCATTTCTAAAAACCTTCACTCCGCTGCACAATTTAGAACAACGCTTTCCTATCCAGCTAACCTGAAATCACATATTTCCTTACTGAAAGCAAACAAACTTGGAAAATCAAGTTTAAATATTTTTTAATGACACAGATCTTTACAATATAAAACTATATAGATGTTTACAAAAGGGTTGTTCAAAGATTTATTCATAGCTTTAAAACTCCACTGATAGACTGACAGTACTTTATCAATCCCAAAGGGAAACTGCAGCAGCTATAAATAAAAAATACCACACAGAGATTAAGATAAAATAAATCTACACCTGCGGATAGAAACTAAAAGATGATGATAATACACTTTTTGCCTGATCTGCCTAATGAGCTGTATCAGGTGTGTAATTGTGCAAATGAGCAGTGACATCTTGATTTAATGCCTTTGTTTGTCTTTTAAATAAAACGCTAGTCGTTCAAAGAAGCTAGAATCTAACGGCACCTTGCTGGAGAGGCAGGTTACAGCTCGTAAATACACAAGGTCACATCTTTAAACGGCTCTCATCTAAAAGGCCTGAAGCTGAGCTAACTAAAACACGACAACCGGACACACCGTAAGCTTCAACCGAACTAACCGAGACGTTATTTAAACATCCAACCGACATGTGACCGGTCTTCATTTAACAACAACACGCAGCTAACGTTAGCATTAGCCCTGTTTAAACGATGAGACCGGAGGCTAACTAGCCTCTAGCCGGCTAGTTAGCCTTGTTACTGCTTCTACAAACCGTTTGTTTCAATGCCACTCCTGCTTTTTATATATATATATATATATATTTATAAGCTGAAAGCTGATGAGAATATTGAATGTTTAAAAATAACTTACCACATTTATAAAGTTTTGAGAATTAGCAACGCGACAGACACGTTACGCAGTTCGGCGAAACGACGGAGAAGCACTTCCTGTTCAAGCGGAAACACTGACCATGTGATAGAGTTAACAAAATAAGATAAAATAACAGACTTCAAATAAATAAGTAATAAAAGTATTCAAAGCGTGGTTTAAAAAGTAGAATAATAATATAATTTACAGCTGTTATGTTAAATCAATATAGAAATACATATAAAAATATATAAATGAGTCGTTAAATAAAAAAATAGGTTTTAATTAAAAAAAAAAGTTTTTCACATGTTTTTACATTTATTTCTTTCAGGGGAATTTTATGGTTTTCTTGCTGGCACACTTGGTCTGCCTTAAAATCTTGTCGATTTCCTGATGGACATTAGAGAATTAATTATATATTAGAGAATGTTCCTTATGAAAAAGTGTGGGCATTACCTACTCTTTAAATATTTGCTTACTAATAAAGTGCAGAAGTTACGTTTAATTCGATTCACCGGTTCTACCCAGCGAAATCTAAGTGATATAAACAGAATATTGAAACTGAGATGAAAATATTTCCCATTTATTTTAGAAGTGTTCTCATAGTGAGAAATTCTGGAAGTTCATTCAGGCTTATCTCATTCCGGGTGTTTCTTTTTGTTTTAAGAATGTTTTTCTTTGTTGTTTTTGGTAGACTTCACCAGTGAGAGAGCGAACAGACATAAATACTAAATGTCGACAAAATGTACACAAACAGAAATTCAAAACAAACAAACAAACACAAACCTTGGTTTCAGGGGATGTTATGTGTTGAAACAACTACTTATTGAACAGCAGTGTTTTGACTGTGTGCAGCTTTGCGAGATCTTATCTGATCTCTGATTTGGCCAAATATTTTATCACATTAAAAAATTTCAAACCGTTCGATATCGATAATTATCAGGATAAAAGTCAAATCGTTATTTCTTTCAAGTGTAAAGGCTGATTTTTTGCTCCTGAGTGAAAGTTGAAGAAACCAGATGGTTAATTGTGGGTTTAAACATTTCTTTATGGTCAGAACAAACATGACTTCACAAATCTGAGGCAGAACATTCAAAACTATTCTGATAAAATATTTTTTCAACAAATATGAGTACAATTTTGTAAAATATTTTTTCCGGCCAACAAAATAAATCTAGATAGAAAAATTAAGTGCTGAGTCGTTCATGATTCAAATGAATAAAATCAAACTTTTATTAAACATTTGTTATATTGTTATTGAGAAAAATTAAATCGTGATAATCATCATTTTTGTTTTATTGTCCTACTAAACGCACAAACAGAAAATATTTCCAGCACAAAACCAATTCTTTTTGTGCACAAATGTAACAAGTAAGTTACAAAATCTTTGTTGGTGAACTTTAGAGTTGTTGTTACTGATGTATTTTATTTTAAATTTTGGACCGAGCAAGGCAAGCTGTTCAACCTGCTTCCAGTCTTTCTGCTAAGCTAAGCTAACCAGGCACTGACTCCAGCTTTCTGGAGATCTGACGTGTTCCTTTGAGCTTGTGATTGTTGGATTGTTGTTATTTCACAATATTGGTTCTGAACCACGAAACAGAACATTTGAAGTCACGAGGTCAAACATCATCAGCCCCACTGTAATGTAAAGTAGTGTGTGTGTGTGAGTGTACAATCCCCCAAACAAAACAGGACGCGTCTTTCCATCAACATGAACAGATTTTTTATATCTTTAGAGCAATAAATATTTCCACTTTTTCCATATCTCTGCAATTTCAAAAACAAAGTACAAGTAATATATATTTATATACACAGCTAAAATTTTCCATACATAATTTTTAAAATAATGTCGTCTCTGTTGACACATATTTGACACTGTACTCGTACAATTTTACAAGGACTATTGCAGTCTCTCTTTGCTCTACATTATAAACAAGAAAAAAAAAATTCTCCATAAAGCGGTCCATTGTGTTGTTTCGTACAACCCCTGGTCCATCGCCCTTGTTTAGATACACACAACACAGACTGCCTTTACACAGGAACAGAAGAGTCGGACATTTGTTACCTTATCTGAACCAGATCTGATGATTTTTTATTTTTTTTTAAAGGTTCCCTGTTTTTGCCTGCAGCAGTCAGATCAGATCTATTTCTATGGCCGTTTAGAATCAGATCTTCGGTTCCTGGTGTAAACCCAGCCAAAGACAAACTGCCCGTTGCGGAGCAAAGTGAGTACTCGCATTGTTATTTTTCATATAACGATGGTTATGTACATTCATGTTTATAATACAGTTTCATTCAGTGCAGATACTGTAATAAATACCACATGCAAACCGATAGTGGAGACCAGACCCGGGCAGGAAAATAAACTTTTAAATTCAACATTTAAAGGACCATACCTAGGGTTCTGCATGTTCTTTAACTGCATATACTGTACATTACTTCTGCAAACCACGCAATACATTATTAGACTGATTTCCTGCTGTTCAAACAGACACTGATTTTAGTTTATTTTAATGAAAATCCTTTTGCAGAGACTTACATCCAGTGGTAAAAGAGTGGTTGTTCTGCAGAAGACTGTCAAATCTCCAAAGTCGGATTTTTCACAACAGTCCTAAGAGTTTTTGTTGAAAAAACTGAGAAATAATAACAATGAACTAAACCTCCTAGTGGGTTTACTTGGGGTCCAACGAAACTTGGAACCGAAGACAAAACGACTTACCAGGAGGCCGAGATCATGGCTGAATATGCGTTCATAAGTCAAGACATCCTCCTGCAGTGAAACACCGCCAGGATCCACTCCAGCCTTGGATCACAAGAACTGTCAATAATAATAAAAACCTAGCAAAAGAAAAACAGCTTCAACCCTGTTGGTGCTTGGACCTCTAAGAAATGTTGACAGTGATCTATCTGCAGCAAGTGTCAAGTCCCTGCAAATTGATTTTTTTTTGACACTGGAACCAAACAAATCTAGAAATTTAGGAATGATTTGGAAAATGGTTGGCAGTAATGTAAAGTACATACAATTTGTAGTTGATAGGCTACAACATGCAAAAGCATGGGTATGGAACTTTAAAATGGGAACTTTAGTGAGGAACAGCTCGGGCATGCAGTGGAAAACGTTGAAATGTATAATCCCTTACGAGGTAGGTTTGATCCAGTGCTCCTCGAGAACTTTTGTTTTGCTATTTCAAGTGTGTTTAGTTAATTGTTTTAGTCTGGATTAGACATGGTGTTACTGTGTGGCCCCCTGCAAAGTGGCAAAGTTTCTGTAGGTGATTGTAGATACATGATGTAGACCCAGCGGTCCAGAATTCCTAGCAGCTCAGCATGTATTCTTTGTTTGTATTGTTTTAAAAGGTTGCTTGGTAGCGTAAGTCTTGCTTGTTTCCATTAAAAGGTTGGCGAGAGGCTTTGTGATGATTTAGAAGTGTACACAGGTGTGTGTTTGCGCCAGCATGCAGGGGTGAGTGAAATTAATTATCAGGGTCTTATTAAAAATATTAGAACATATTAGTTGTATGTTAGTTACAGAAAATTTGTTTTGTTGTAAACATATTAAAAATGAAAAAGTTTTTAGTCTTTCCATAAAATGCCCAAATTAGAAAAGCAAAACAATCATCTCACACTTGTAAGCACATAACAAAATTAAAAATGCTAAAAATACAAAACAGCCCAAGGAGTACGTTATGTTAGTAGAAGCTTGTCACACAACAATATTAATAATAATATCAGTAGCACACTCTAAAAAGTCAAAGGGGTTCTTCAGATTGAAAACAACAGGGGACCCAAGATGGTTCCCTGAGGAATTCCGTCAAGTGATTATAGTTTATGACGGCGTTTCCACAAACCTCAAACAGAAAGTGCTTCTACAAAAAACATTTAAGGGATTTTTATTGTTTTTGTTTTTCTAGTGAGGAACCCTAAGTTGCTCAAATAGCCTGAAGAACCCTGAAGAACGTTTGGTTTTTAGAGCATACACTTTGTTAATTCAAGCAATTCTGAACCTCAGTTACAGATCGATGCTGTTGGCCCCATTGAAAAGAGAACACACTGTACAGTTAATATCTACAGTCGGCGCATTCACGTAATCACAGGCGGACTAAAAATGTGTCATTATTGTTTGCATTCAGAACATCAGAGGAATTTCCCATCATCCACCAGTTAAATGCTGGTAAATATTTATTTGAGCCTGACTAAACCAGCCACTTTGACAGGAAAGCAACCAGCACTGAGAGGTTTATTTCTAGTCAAAAAGTACAAATGGCTGGAAAAACAGTTCAAATAGTCAAAGAACTTTCAACCAGCTATCATGGGCTTCCTATCCTGGCATCTGTTGAACTCGATCAAATGGAGTGAAAGAGAAAATACACTTTAATACTTGTATGGTGGGTTTAACTCAAAAGTGCAAAATAATGTGTAAAAATTAGTTTGTTCAAGAATATTTTGCTTAGTGCTGTTTGGCGGCGAAACACGTTCTGCACTCCAGTCCTGTGAGAAGTTAGCAAGTCCTTCAGGATGAAATTAGGTCCAGTTTTCATGTTCCTTTGTGTCTTTGTTGGATGACGAGGGAGACGAGTGGCTCAGTCCTTCAGCCAGATTTGAATAAAATGCAGTAAATGGCTTGATAGTTTGTTATTCTGAATGGATACAATCAATCAATATATGACTAGTTTAGATGCTGAATTGTCTTTATATTACATGGTGGTCTTTTTGAATTATATCTTATGATCATTTTATATTGTACCACCCCCTCCATCTGAAGGCACCCTGTTCTCCATTTTGCAATAGTAGTGTGAGATTACACTTTGTTCACCCTCAAGGTCACCAGAACTGTTCTGAAGATTTCACACGTTTGGACTTGGTGGGAAATTAACCATTATTTTTCATTAACAGTGGTGAAAATTTGTCTGCAGCTGGTGAAATAAGGCTGCACATGCTTTCGTGAACATAAATGTTCACATTTTTGTGTTTCCAAAGGCCTAAAATGTAGGGAAGCCAAGAGTTAGTGAGATTACCGCAAAGGTTTTAGTTTTATTTGTCAACATTAAAACTTTACTTCTGATCTTGATCCAACGACTAGCACTTATATTTAGTTTTAAAAGTTCATTATACTATATTAACTGTAACTTTATCTGAAGATAGCTTTATGATTAGATATCTCATTACCTCTGGTAAAACAGGCTTCTATATGTAAATGTTATCAAAATTGTTTCACAATAATCATTCCTCTCGGCTTTGAAAAAAGAGGCATCCCAGAAAAGAACAGAACAAAAATTATAAGCAGACCTAACATTAGAGGGTGACACGGGAGAGGATTTTCCCTCAATCCCAGAAGAATGACTCCTGTCCAACCCCATTCCCAATAAAAACAAATCAGAAAATAGCGTTGATTCATATTAGAACTTCATGTATATAAAACCGGATCTATGATTCCAGTCCCGTCCCAGTCCCGTGATGAATAATGAAGTTGACTCACATCCCACTGAAATCCTGTGACCCACAGGATTCTCTAAAGAAGTGTCAGCCTCTGCTACACGTAATATTAGTGTAACATTTTAACCATTTTAACATTTTAATTTCCTTTTTAAAGATAATGACACTGTGAAGTTGAAATATTAAAGGTCACATATTATGCAAAATCCACTTTTTCATCTAAATATGTGTCCCCGGTGTGTCTCAAGACCCCAAAGTATGAGAAAAAACTGCTCTCGGCCCCACCGTCCAACACAACACCAAGCTGTGGATCCATCGCTGAGCTACAGCTGGAGGTTGTTCAGTCTATATCGCAGAAACTGCTCTTACGATTGTGAAGGAAAGTTAAATGTTTTCCTCCGACTGCTCTGCCTTATGGCCTTTCAGACAGACCACAACTACTGTGCCGCTGAGCTATGAAACCCATTGTTTTCAATGGCTTGCACCAATGCCTGGGGGGGGGGGGGGGTTGTTGCTGCGTCGAGCAAAACGCTGCGCTCGTGCCTACGCCACAGTCAAAGCTCAAAATAGTTGAACCCAATGGAAAGCACAGCGCAAATAGCTATGAAAAGGCCTTCAGGTCTATGTGATTTATGAAGTTTCCTGATGGACAGATGAACTACTTGTTGCTAACTCTACATTAACCGCTAGCTACTGTTAACTTTAGCAGCCGTTATCAGCTAGCTCTATCCGGACTGGGCTCTCCCAGCGGTCTACAGCTCCTGGTGTAAACGCCAACACACCAAGCTTCCAGTCCGGGAAGAGTCAGCTAATAGGACGGCTAGATGCAGGGCTAACTGAGCTAACTAGCTAGTTGACGCTAAAGTTAGCAGCAGTTAGTGGTTAAAGTAACTGCTAACAACAAGTAAAGCGATCTGTCCATCAGGAAACTCCATAAATCACTGAAAGTTGAGGCTGAGCAGCAGGAGGACATCAGATGGAAAACCAGAAGATTTTTTATCCATAAAATATGAACCACTTTCACCAAAATCAGTGAATAAAGTGTTTTTTTTGTAGTGTGAGGCCCAACCGCCACAAACGCTCCGCTTCAGCGGCGTTTTTCCAACCTAATTCTTGTCTCATTTGTGGTTTGTCAATTCATCAAATTAAGTTTCCCCATACCGTTTTTTTCCAAGTGAAATTATTGTAGCTGTCGTAGCCACCGAGCAGGGTGAGGCGGAGCGATCCACAAGCATTGGTCTCACATAGCCAGACCTATCGCCACACTTCGTTGGTCAGTCACAAGAAAGTGGGCTTTTAGGACTTTTAAAGAGACAAAGTGTTCAGACAGAGGGGGGAAAGAGAGGTGCTGAATCAATCGACATTATGAGAGTAAATAATGTGTTTTTCTAAACAATAAAGATTTCTTGTCAACACCAAAATAAAAGTACAAACCTGAACATGAGCATAATATGGGACCTTTAAACACTTATCTTGGGATAACAGTCTTGAAAAAATTTATTCCACCACAAAAACACAATTTATCACTTAAATTAAAACATAATTGATTGTTGAGCTGGGACTTTTGAAATAAATGACATGAAAAATTACTATCAAGCACTTGGCATTGACAAAAAATGTTTTTTGAGTTTTGTTTTTGTTTTCTGTACATTTTGGTTTAGTAGATGTGACATTGCCCCGTAGCACATGCTTAGAAATTATGTGCATTAGCTGACACCAATGCTAATGTCTATGTACACAAACTATTGCATGTCTGTCCTTTCTGGAAAAGGGATCCCTCCCCTGTTGCTCCTTTTATATATTTAACTAATGAAGGGGTGTTTGTGAACTTTTTTGTTTTGTGAATGGAGGGTTTCAGGGAAAGACGGTGTCATGACAGAAATCCTTCAGCCAACCACCCTCACAAAGCGGTGATGGAATTTTTGTTTGGACGCTGCACAACTTTGATTTTCTAAACTGCATATAACCTTTTGCGTTTTAATTTCCCACCCAGTTCAGTCAACATTTCCAGTATTAACCTTTTGAGAAATATATTGAGAGTTACATTATAAGAAGATGTTGTTTAATGTAACCTTAAACATCTCTTTCGTGACTTTGTTTAGGTACGGTAGTCTCCCGCTTCATCAAAGGAAGACAAGCCAGTGAAACAAAAGACTCCCAGACTATACCCTGTTTGGCACCTTTCAGCATAATCTCCTTCTCCGGCAACATAGAGGGTCACATACAATGTGGAGCATGAAACACAGTTGACATATATTATAATTTCTGACAAATTCAGGCTTATATTTTCAAATATACTGGGACACTTGTAGGGGAGCATTCACTGGTGTGGTACAAATGATCAAATAAATCCTCCTTTACAAGAATAAATTGTCAGTTAAATAAGTCCCAATCCAAAACAACATTGTAGTGCCCCCTGTTGAAACCCTGCAATCCACAAACACTAAAGGCTTTTAGCAGTTTTTGCAAAGCACAAAAGGTAAAAAGACACCTGTAGTTTTTGTTATCATGATGGCTTGTTTAGAGTTTTAAAAAAGTTTATTGTCCATGTAGAAAGTAAAGTTTTCAGTAACCTTCACTAATGCACTTTTTATGGTCAAATAAATGCTGGATTGGGGCTTTAACTTACAACAGATCCCTCCCCCTGCATATAGGATTTTAACCATAGACACACTGACACTCATTAGCTATTGCACAGGTCATGCATGCCTGTCTAAGACACAAACTGCACCATATTAATGCTAACCACTTCTGCTTCTCATGTAACATGGCTCATTGCTCATGGCTTGTAATACGCCAACAACCAAAATTAATGGTACAAGTGCTTTTTGTGCGGAAAACAAATTGGTACAAGACTAGTGTGATTTTTGGAATACAGTAAAAGGACTCGTCGCGTTCTCAGGCTTCCTAACAACCTGAGCTGTCCCACCAACCAACACCGTACATAGTGTTGGCATCGATTACAACCCTTTTGTTCAATTCTCTGGCACTGTTCCCTTTCACGTCTGGTCCCTGAACCATATGTCCACTACAGCAACTCACAAATTCGTACTCACAATATGACACGAACACTTCATCTGTCAATGAAGAACTACATGCATGTCCTCTCGAGTCCCAGGCCAGCACTGAAGGGCACTACGAAGGGGGGATCAGGAGATTTTCACCAATACGGGAGGAGTATGCGGGAGTTTTTTTCTTCAGCTTTCTTTGTGTGATTTATGTTCTTGGTGCTGGTAGCTCCATGGGCAGGTTTTCCAGGAACATTTGCCACTACAGGGTTTCCCAACAAACGTCCTTCAGTGTGTGTGAGAGTCTTTCTACTTGTGGGGGAAGTGGATGTGAAAATAACACAGGCTGAGTAATTTCCTCTTCCCCTCTCTCACTGCTCTCCTCCTCACTAAGCGGCCATTTTGATGCACCTGCATTTGCCCTCCTCTCCTCCTCCCTCTCCTGCTCCCTCTCCTGCTCCCTGTCACTACCGCCCCACGATGGCTCGCTGCGGGATGGCGGACCACCGCCCTCGGCTTCTGCCTTCTCACACGACCGTGCTGATCCGGCTGACGGGTTTCGATTTGGGGCCTCCCCCTTGCCCGCCCCCCGTCCCTGGGTGCAGGGAGAGAGGGCCGGTCGACGGGGGAGGTAAGGGGGAGTGCGGAGGGGGAGGTGGGATGGAGGTAAGGGGTGGGTACTGGGGGGCGTAGGGCTGCGGAGGCGTCTGGGTGACGAGGCGTGCTGAGGGCGTTTGGGGCGGTGGGGTGGAGAAGATGAAGTGGGTGGAGGGGGAGGCGGAGGGGGAGGGGCTGAGCGGGGAGTGTGTGTGCACGGCGTGGTTGTGAGAGTGTGTGTGCGCGTGGGGGTGGGGCTGAGAGTGCGAGATGGTCAGTGGGAGCTTTCCGCCTCCACCCGGCCGTCCCGCCGCAGGGTGCGAGTGGTAAAGTCCGTGCGGGGTAGTAGGGGTGACGGGGGAGTGCGGGGACAGTGGTGGGGGCGTGATGAAGCCCAGGTTGTAGCGCGGGTGCTGGGCGGCGCCATGTTGCATCCTCTGATGCTGCTGGGTATGAGAGGGAGCGCAGCCGGGCGGACCCTGCCGCCGGGGGGCTGAGAACCTGTGCGCTAGGGCGTGGTGCTGCGGGACGCTCTGCATGTGGTAGCGATGGTGGTGGTGGTAAGGTGGGGGCGGCGTCTGCTGCTGCTGGTGCCCAGTTACATTGACTCCTCCTCCTCCACTGTTGCCGTGGCAATACTGGGCGTGCAAAGCTTGGAGCTTGGACGGCCCCCCTCCCGTACCTCCTCCCCCTCCAATTCCTCCCGAGTCCGACTGCCCGAGGTTGGGCGATGGGGAGGGGCATGGGGAAGGGGAGGATGGGTGGGGGATGGGAGGCGCGGGGGCGGGGTAGTGGGGGGGTGATGATATCATCAGGGGACTCGGTGGACCCTGTGGAGTCGGTGACGTCATCGTCAGGGGACCAGGAACCTTGCCTCTGCGGCTGCCGAAGAAGTTCCCCAGCAGGCCGCCGCCAGTCTGGCCTCCCCCACCCGCCATCCCTCCTCCGCCCCCAGCCCCTCCCCCGCTCACGAGTGGGGAGGTGGTGACCCCCCCCTGGTTGTGACAGAGCCCCGGCCCACCCCCCACCCCTGTACCGGGGCTCTGAGTAGGGCGGTGCGGCCGGTAGGCTGCTGGAGACGAAGGGACCATCATGGGGCTGTAGGATAGACCTCCAGCAGGCAGGGGGCGCTGCTGGTGAGGCCGGGGGCTGCTAATAATGGAACCCTGAGAGGAAGAGGTGGAGGAGGAACAAAGAAAAGAGGAAAGAGAATAAGACCCAGACGATTCATTAGCTTACAGTATTTAAAAAGAAGCTGTGATTTTAGTATTTAGATTAATTTCCAACCATCCTGGCAGCTTCACCCTGAATATTGCCTCTCAGATACTTATAAAATAAACAGTAATCAATCACAAGACAGAATGACAGAGTAGCATAACTTAATCATATTTTTTTTTTGGGGGGGGGGAGGGCAACTCTCAAAACTGAGCATCTTTGAACAAAGAAGAGTCTCTACTTGCTAACTGATTGCCAAGTTTCTAATCTTTGCAAGGCAAGTTTATATGTAAAGCACATTTCAACAACAAGGCAATTCAACATCAAACATAAAAGCAGCAAAGGGAAATTGAAAAAGCACATTAAAATATAATTTTTAGAAATTAGAAGATAAAAACCGGATAAAATAAAATTTTAAGAGTTAAATAGGCAATTAAAACAGGGTAAAACAGGACGGTGAAAATAAAAGTCTTCAGTCTTAATTTAAAAGAACTGACAGTTTCAGCAGACCTGCAGTTTTCTGGGAGTTTGTTCCAGATATACGGAGCATAATAACTGAACGCTGCTTCTCCTCGTTTAGTTTTGACTCTGGGGACAGAAAGCAGACCTGATCCCAGACGAGCTGAGAGGTCTGGATGGTTCATAACGAAGCAGAAGATCAGAAATGTATTTTGGCCCTAAACCATTTAGTGCTTTATAAACTAACAGCAGGATTTTGAAATCAATTCTTTGACAGACAGGAAGCCAATGTAAAGACCTCAGAACTGCAGTGATGTGATCCACCTTTTTGGTCTTAGTGAGGACTCGAGCAGCAGCGTTCTGAATCAGCTGCAGCTGTCTGATAGATTTCTTAGGGAGCCTGTAAGGACACTGTTACAGTAGTCGAGTCGACGGAAGATAAATGCATGGATAAGTTTTTCCTGTAAGTCCTTTAATCCTTGATATATTCTTCAGGTGATAGTAGGCTGACTTTGTAATTGTCTTAATGTGGCTCCTCAAATTCAGGTCTGAGTCCATGACTACACCAAGATTTCTGGCTTGATTTGTGGTTCTTAACATTACAGATTGAAGTCGAGCACTGACTTTCAATCGTTCCTCCCTGGCTCCAAAAACAATAACTTCAGTTCACTGAACTCAATGGCAGCTTGAAAGATGGATTAAATTAATCTTGAATCTCCGTGTTTGCGTGTGATTTGTTGTCAATAAGCTAAACAGGCGGATTTCGGGACAGACATGCAGGACATCAGAAGAGGAATGAGTGAAGTAGACAGAGAAATGACAGCACTATTGGTTAAGACACATAAAACGTCAACATCGCTGGTTTGTCAGTCATCAGTCATACCCAAAATATTTCTGGTAAAGCTGTAATAATGGTTCTCCAAAGATATGTAGAAAATAACAAACATGCAGTCAAACGTGCGTGAGACATGCTGCGGCGGCATGCTGGGAGGTCACATCATGCATGCTTTCAGCTCTGACCCGCCAAACTTACTTCAATGGTACTGTCCAATGACCCCACACTGTTCCTACGACCTCGCTTCCCTGTTACCCAATCAGAATGATGCAGCGTTAAAATGTGTACATATACATACATACCGCAAAACAGGCCTTTAATAATTAAAGAATGAATTACACTTTGGAGCTTGTTGTTTCTGTAAAATGAACTCAATCATTGACTTATGGAGAATCTATTTAAACATATCTATCTGAACGATGTGTGGCATAAACATTTATATTGGTATGCAAAATCTAAGTAGCTTAGAAGTAGCTCAAGCAGATCCCCCTGTGGACCTTTTAAACGTTCAGAGAACTGCAACCTAACTGCTATAAAAACACGGCAAACGGGCAGATCCTATCCTAACTGCTTGGTAACCATGGTAATACGTGTTAGGAACTGATTTAGGAAAAAGGCCGTTACAGATGAACAGTTCCTGAGTCGATGTTCCTGTTTTACAGAAGCATCCTAACTTCAGGAGAACTTTTACTTTTCCACCAGCTAGGGTTTGCTAACTCGTTTAATCCACACGGCTGCTCTTTTATTGCTTTTACAAAATCAATAAAATGTCAACAGGTGGAAAATGTCTCATTATATAACATAATGTAAAGGCTTGACGTGACAAATGCAAGTCTTTGATAGAAGGAGATCGTTAGGTTCAAAAACTACATGAAAAACACGAGGACATTTGCCCGCAGCCTTTATTATTATTTTGATCTTCGTTATTAACTTTCCCGAGAAGACGGGTTTCTGCCGGGTCAGTGAGGGAGCGCAGGAGGAGCCTTTCTCTTTGTGTCACTTATAAATGGACTTATTTTCTTTTTGACAGCATCAACGCTCCGCTGGTGCAGCGGTGAAATTTGGATTTCTTGACGGAGGTAAAAAACACCTCAAAGTCATCTGACTTGAAGTCCACTGATAGCTGTTGTTTCTGATCCATTTTCAGTTTGTTTCATTAAAAAAAGCAAACAAAAAACAACGATTAAAAGCCGTTTAGCTCGGCAAGATGAGAAAAGCGGCATCAGTTGCTAGGTAACAGACATAAAAGTTGATAGCTGATGTTGGATTTAGCATTTAGGATTTCCTAACCTGAGATAAGATAGGATTCCTGAAGTTTGTTAGGATTTGCTTCTGTAATACCAAACTAGGAAAAATCCTATTTTAGACTCTTCCTGTCTTAACTTTAGACTTAAGATCTTTCTGTAATACGGCCGCAGGCTTCAAAACATGTAGCCACACCGTGCCAGTAAAAGGGACAGACGTCTAATTGGGACTCTGCTTTTAACTGAACAGTAATTAGTGAAATTTAGAAGTGTTGGTTGGTGTATTGTTGAAAGCTGGACTGAGCCGGGCTCGTCGTTTCCCTCCACCGCTAAGTTAGACTAACCGCGTACCAGCTCAAATCGCCTTGACTCCACCCACACGGGGTTTCCACTGGGCAAATCTGGTACATGGTAGGTTATTTGTTTTTTGTTCTGCTGACTACTGATTGGTCAGAGAGAATCCTCTTCTATTCACTGCGTTGTCACTGCACGTGCTGAACAAACACGCCGTTTTAACAGTTGAGCCAGAGATTGCGAGATAGTAACTGTAACAATACTCTGTCTGCTTTATTATGTTATTATTATTATTATGACAACCCAAAAACAGCGTCCTGCATGTGTGGAGAGGTGTGTGGCGGTGGTGTGTGTGTCTCGCAGCAGTTTTGTGCTGATACATTGAGGGGTTACTATATCTGCACTGGAAAACGGAGGATGGGGCATCATGGGAACATCTCGCCAGTGTTCCTCAGTTGCTTAAGCCCGCCTTGCCAGATGCTTTCTGTCTCTGCGTTGCCTTGATTTTACATGCAGTTTCCTCCACCACTGTCCCTGACCTCCACACCTCATTCACCTCTTCTGCACTTTTACTTTTTACGTTTGAAAATCAGCAGTAACACAGGACTGACCCTGATATTGATTTATAAACACGTCTACCAATATTGTTTACAATTTTATTATATTGGCGATCTTGTTAGTAACATCTGCCTCTTGTGTCACTGGTTACCAGCTCAACATTAAAAAACACCCACTAAATACCAATGATCCATAAAGTGCAGTTTCCACAGTAACAGCTTCTTGTATTTCTTGTAGCTGTCCAGTAGGTGGAGACAGAGCATCACAGCAGACTTTCTTCTTATTGCATTATATTACCAATTTAGATTTCATCATTATTTCATCAGTTGCATAAGACCACAGATGTAGGTTTGCTGTGAGTCAGTGAGTCATAATAAAAAACTGCAGCAACAGAAACAGTAAAATTTCTCATTTGCATAAACCCAGTCACGTCTCTGAGGTAACAAAAAACATGTATACTGTTATTCACAGGAGGTAAAGTTCACCGTAAAGACCTCCAGTGTGTCAGAACGTGTACTTGTACTGCAACGTCTGTCACGAACGACCGGTGAGTTCCCCGTCCTCACCTGTTTCTGAGAGGTCTCTCAGCGAGGAGCTGAGCGCCGTGCGTTTGAGGCCATCCACCGAGGCGTACGTGTCGTCGAGGCTCGGCCTACCCAGCGTGCCGTTCACCACCTCGCCCTTCGAGGTGCCATCGCCGGCCCCGCCTCCCGATGTCCCCCCGCATCCCGGTCCTCCCCCCGTCAACACACCGGGACGCATCACACCTTTCTGCTTCTCGAGCTCAGCTGCAGGGACGGAGAGAGGAGAGGGAGGACAGTAACGTTAAAATACAGCCGTACGCACGAGAGGAATGCAAGTGGGATTACAGTCCTGGCTGAAGATGATACGAATAACTAATTACTATAAATATACCTGCTACTTCTACATATACTGCTTGTGCTACTGCTTATTGTATTCATTTGGCAGACATAGTGCTGTTAGAATCACTAAAAGTACAACAACTGCTCCTGATTCTGATACTTCAACAACTACTGGAACTGTTACTACTCATTACTATTAGCTGTTCAGAGCCGGTCCTGACGTCCCTGGGGCCCTAAGCAAAATTCTGCTATGGGGCCCGCCTACCTGACTCCTGAGGCATGTAAACAATTTGCTATGGCTGCACAGTCACACCTGACACCACAGTGCTCTCACTACAATCCTCCCTCCTTTAAAACAGTCCGTCTCTGTAATAATGGAAACCTCTGCAGGGTAAGAAAAATCCTGAAGTCTGTTAAGACCAGGGGCCAATCTGCTGGGTCAGTTGGTGGAACAGAAACTGTTCCATTAGAGTCTGAGCTGCTTGTATCCGATGCTGGCTGTACCTCTCTGGCTGAGGGACCTTCTAAAGATGTCTGGACTGCTCGTACTGACGGACGATCGAGCATCTAGTACATTTTAGAGCACATTTCAGCAGCAAGGCTTTTCAAAGTGCTTTAGATAAAACATAAAAGCAAAGACAATTTTTAAAAAGAGTCAAATAAAAATAAGTTCATGTTTCCTTTAGGACCAAAAAGTCATATCCTGGTACTGTTAGGTTGACTACCAGTATAAAATATATATATTGGTATTTTCTGTGCACACTCACAGACCTACCGTGCATCTGCTGCAAACATGTCAGCGTTCCCCACTTTTTTTAATCTCTCCCCCTCCCTGTAAGTCCGCTCCGGTGATTTTCTCCATCAGTAGTAGGCTACGTTATATAAAGTCGCCACAACGTTTTGAAACCATTTGTAAGAAAATCTTCTGATAACCAACCTTGAGAAAGATTTATTTGCACTAAAAGAAAACATGCAATATAAATATACACTGCTCAAAAAAATAAAGGGAACACTAAAATAACACATCCTAGATCTGAATGAATGAAATAATCTCATTAAATACTCCTTTCTTTACATAGTTGAATGTGCTGACAACAAAATCACACACAAATTATCAATGAAAGTCAAAATGAGGCTCAGTAGTGTGTCTGGCCTCCACGTGCCTGTATGACCTCCCTACAACGCCTTGGCATGCTCCTGATGAGGTGGCGGATGGTCTCCTGAGGGACCTCCTCCCAGACCTGGACTGAAGCAGATGGAGCGAGACATGATGTCCCAGATGTGCTCAATTGGATTCAGGTCTGGGGAACGGGCGGGCCGGTCCATAGCATCAATGCCTTCCTCTTGCAGGAACTGCTGACACACTCCAGACACATGAGGTCTAGCATTGTCTCGCATTAGGAGGAACCCAAGGCCAACCGCACCAGCATATGGTCTCACAAGGGGTCTGAGGATCTCATCTCGGTACCTAATGGCAGTCAGGCTACCTCTGGCGAGCACACGGAGGGCTGTGCGGCCCCCCAAAGAAATGCCACCCCACACCATTACTTTACAGACACAGCAAACCTTCTTGCCACAGCTCGCATTGATGTGCCATCCTGGATGAGCTGCACTACCTGAGCCACTTGTGTGGGTTGTAGACTCCGTCTCATGCTACCACTAGAGCGAAAGCACCGCCAGCATTCAAAAGTGACCAAAACATCAGCCAGGAAGCATAGGAACTGAGAAGTGGTCTGTGGTCACCACCTGCAGAACCACTCCTTTATTGGGGGTGTCTTGCTAATTGCCTATAATTTCCACCTGTTGTCTATTCCATTTGCACAACAGCATGAAATTGATTGTCAATCAGTGTTGCTTCCTAAGTGGACAGTTTGATTTCACAGGAGTGTGACTGACTTGGAGTTACATTGTGTTGTTTAAGTGTTCCCTTTATTTTTTTGAGCAGTGTATATACACGTATACATACCGGATTTGTAATTAAAATTTGTAATGCCACTTATGAGGAATTTGCTATGGTGATTAGGTGCTAGACATAGACAATAAATATATAAGTCATATTAGCTTGTTCTAATAGTTCTAATATTTCAAATTAACCATAGTCTACAATTGGCGGTCAAGACCTCCAAGGGCCCCCTAGAAAGAGGTCACCAAAGTATTAGGGGAAAGTATTAAAAATATTAAAAATAAATTCTATTTCATAGTTTCTGCTTTTTCTTGTGAAAAACATTTCTAAAGATCTTGGAAGAAAAAAAAATCACTGTTTTATTACTGGGCATAGGCTGCAGTTCCAGATGAACTGTATCCAGCACATCTGGCTGCAGTAGCCCAGTGAGCCTGAACTCCTCGCGATCAGGCAACCTTCCTTCTGTTAAATATGGAGCTGTCCTCCCATCTGCAGCACTTCCGATCTCCCTATTTTCCCATGAGCCTCTCCCCAGTTTGTATTAACACACCTCTGGGACTGGCAGACTGCAGCCTCTGTGTTATAGGTAGAGAGAAAGCCTTCATCTTGCATAAGGATGGTTAAAGTTTTAGCTCCAGAGAGTAATTGTTGTGTAATCACAACTAGGGGATTAATTATTCATAGAAGCATACACACACACACAGACACACACGCACACAGAACACACACATGCAAAGTGAACCTCCATGAATCCCAGTGTCCCTGTCTCTCTCTGCTCTCTTCCTCTATTTGTCTCTCTCTCTCTCCCTTCCTCTACCTTTCTTTCCATATGTCTCTCTATCATCTCGTCTGCTTCTCTCGCTTTCTCCCTCCCTCTTTCCACACTAATAGAGTTAGTGAGCACCGAGGATAAAACAATTAAAACAAAATTAATTTGAATGAATTAAAGAGCAGGGAGCTGCAGTAGCTGACACTTCTGAGGCAAGACGAATGATCCTGCATGGCTGGTTTTGTAGCATTTTACAGTGGCCTTGTCCCACCTGATTAGCCTCTTTATTAACCCGTGGAAAAGCATTGTTAGTACACAATTTAGCAAAATAGATGGGGAGCGAATATGTGAGGAAGGTAAACGGTTACCGCTTTGTGTTAACATTGTTCTTGACCATTCTGATGGACTTGGTTGAGTGGTGTACAGCTTTTTACCTGTGAGCCTTCAAAGATTGTGTGTATTTCAGGCATCTCCATATGTTTTCCAATATTTTCCAGCGAGCAGCAACAGGAGATGCCTAAGATTTGCAGCCTGGCTTTCGAACGACTTTGGAGGCTGTTAAGGAAATGCCAAGGCCATCTGTGCTGCTCTAAGAGGGTGTGAAATGAAGATGGAGAGTGTGTCACACTGCGATGAGAGGTCATTACTGGCTCCTCAAAGGGAGCAGATTATGTCAATTTTACAGGTCACAGTCTTGTGGGTCACTAGATTTTTTATCCTCTTCATCTCTGTGACACCTTAACACTTAATGAGTGCAGACGTGTCTGGAGTTCAACTGTGCATTAAGAGCTGTGATGCTCAGGAACAGCAGCTAAACGGGTGTCGCAGCTGATGATCAGATGCAGCCAGATGGCATCAGGATGTTGCTTCTTGTGCTCCCAGTCACTGCACCAATCACTCTCTCTCTCTCTCTCCTGGCAGATTGTCACTTTATGTGTTTATAGGGGGTTTAATGACTGAATACACTCTGCAGGTTGTACATCTTGCTAGCTCAATAGCACCATTTTTGTTTGATTGATCCAGAGCAGTTTACGATGTTGGGGAGGTCTACCTTGTGTTGCCCTGCTGAAGTGTTCTTCAAGGGGGCCATTTTCAGCTGATACTCAACTCGTTCTGTTGCTGGACTGGAGCATGAGAAAATAGTTTTTACCTGCACACGTATACTTTCAGTGAGTCAACCATGGGCTGCACTGGTTGGGCCGTGATGTTTACAGTACTGGTGAAACACTGAAATACGACCAGCTTGAGTAACAGATCGATGCATTTAAAGGCTTCAGATGCCAAAACACTACAGAACGGTTTGTAATACTCACAGACAAGATTTTATAAATATGGAAACTTGTCATGGCAGCAACTATTTTAACTTTTCTCACAACAATCGGGAGGTAAACTGTACAAATACGACATTCATGTTACAAAGTAATCCCCCAGTGAAGCTTGCATGTATGTGATTGGTCAGCATAACATCTTGCCTTGTGACATTACATTGCGTTGCAGCAAAAAAGTTTATTCAGGATTAAAATTTTTTTTTTGTTTTAGCGACCCCCCCTGCGTTGGCACCTTTGCTACGTTGCCACACTGGTTCCATTTAAATGAATGAGAGGGCTGTGCTACTGTCGGTCTGAACACTAATTTTGTGCAAGCACTTTGATTAGTGAAGACACACACACTCATAAACCTCTTTAATATTGGTTAATCGGGCTATATGTAGTTTTAATGAAATCACTTATCAATAAATCCCTTTTTTACTGCCTATTTGTCAACGGGCTGTAGCCTCACTCAGAAATGAAGAACACTCGTGTTCTCAGCCATTATTCTGCTTCTTATGTTAAGGAATCCGCATGCTTGCTCCAGAGCACAACACCGCAGCTAACAAAATGCAGTCCACTAACACCACAAAACGACCATCCCCCAGCACAGCACAGACTCCCAACACAAACTCCACGTAAGAATCAAAACCAGCAGTAAAGTTTTATATGCCGAATCTTGCCAGGCTAAACGAGAATCAAATCGATGTCTAGTGAAAACACAGTAAACATCATAAAGGCATCAAGTTAGATAACATTAGCTTGCCAGCTAGCCAGTTGTTAATGTTATTCGGTGCAAAATACTACAGTTCTATGGCTTTCCACGTTAACCACAAATGGCGACCCATATTACTATTCTGTGTTGATTTTAGCCTGCGAGAAATGATGTAATTTGCAAATGATGCAAATGTGGAACGATTTGTTTAGCCAACATTGATGTAAGGCAGGGGCAGCCCGTGATCATAGGCATGGATCTGCTGCTGTTTACTTCGTAACGTTCAATTTATAATCATTGTGGTTTTACAATTCACTACAGTAATGTTACTGCAGTCTAACTGTTATAACATGTGACAACAATCAAAGTTCTAATCACTAACCGTTATCATCCAATACATGTAGCTATGTAAATGCTCTGTACTTGTATAGCGCTTTTCTAGTCTTTTCGACCACTCAAAGCGCTTTTACACTACATCTGCATTCACCATTCACACACATTCATACACTGGTGGAACAGCCACCAGCCACCAGAGGCAATTCGGGGTTCAGTATCTTGCCCAAGGATACTTCGACATGCAGCCTGAAGGAGCAGAACCGCCAACCTTCCAATTAACGGGCAACCCGCTCTACCTCCTGAGCCTCAGCCGCCGCCCCTCAGCAAGCTGACATTGCTGAGGCTCCGGTGAAAGATAAACAAATAAGCAAGCAGGCGAGCTAACGCCGATGTATCACATCGGCTAAATGTCTTTGAAATATAACCAAGTACAAGCATGGATTACGTCAACCTCAAACTGATAAAAATATTTCTGTTACATTGCAGTGGCATGTTGTGTGAAGCTGTCTCCCGTATGCTCGCTTATGAGTTCGAGCACGACTTTGAGCACACACCTGGTTGCAATCTAAAAACTGCACTGCTAGTGGCCGCTGAAAACTACATATTGCCCCTTTAGATATCCCTTTTACACTAATGTAATTGTTTTATTTAGTGCAAGTTTTAAGCATTATTAACATTGAGATTCAACTTCTAATGCAAGCAAGGCAATATCTGGATTAGTAATGTCATCCACAGCTGCTTGTCAGTTGTGTTCTTCTTATTTCCTGTCTAGTTTAAATAAGTGCACAACTTCTGTACTTTTTGTGCATTATTAGTGTGCCATTCCACACAGTCATGTGGACTATAGAAGGTATATTCAGATGTGTTTATAAATCAATCCATCTCTGGATATTTCCCTGTTGACCCATTAATCAAGCATGTCCCACCTGAAGACATTGCATTCCTCCTGCTGTAAGTGCATTCATGCTACTTCCAGATTTTTTAATGCTGAACCAATTTTTTCCTTTCACCAAAATCTAATGAGAAAACCCCCATGTGCTTGTGCCACAAGTTTGCCTTTGATTGTACTTGCATAATTTTTCATTAAAAAAAGCCCAGTTTGTTTGTAGAACAGAAACCTTGAGCTTCATGTTACAGGAACGTCTTCTCCCTCCATTATAGTCATGCCTATTCAGCAGTCATTCTTTAATAAAAACACATTCCCAGAGGAGTTTCCATCTTTCCATTCCGTTTACCGTGCTTTTGAGAGCCAAATCCAATAGGTGCTGTAATATCGTATTGTAGCTGTAATATTGTGTTTCAGCTGCTTGGCAAAGTGGCTTTATTTCTGTGTTTGGGCTTCATGGCAGCTAACTGGCAGGGAGATAAACTTCATGTAACCCAGGGGAGCGTGATGATGATGAGCTAAACAAACAGGCTAACAGGCTAACAACGCTACAGCACAATGGAGTCTGCTGAGCACAGCATGTTCTTTACGCATGGAGAGGAAACAGAGAGGAGGAGTTGTGAGGTAGGAAAGGATGCAAGGAACAACGAAAGGGAGGACAGGAGGAGGGAGGGTGAAGAGAGCAGGAAGAGGTGTTAAGGGAGCTCTGACAGGCTGGCTCAGCTGTGTTTTAGTTAATGGCTAAACTGGCTACTCTGCTGACTCTCAAGTGTGATTGTTGAATGAACATTTCACTGTAGTAGGTTCAATGCTTTTTACCCAGAGGCAGCTGATGGTCTCTAAAGCAAATCTCTCTAGTCCTGACACATGTAAGGTTGGTCACAGGTTTAAACAGCCCAGAACATTTGAATAATTACTACAGTCTACAGATTATATGTATAAGTCTAAAGATGCATTTATATGTAAGTGTGTGTGTGTGGGGGGGGGGGGGGGGGGGGCACACTTGATTTAATAACACCTCCAGGGACCAAGCTCTGATTTAAGAGTATCTTCATGTCGACCACAGCAATAGGCACTTTCTGGGTCATGGGAGAGCTGGCATCACTTAGATTTATATATCAACCCCTCCCACCCCCTGCACACACGCACACGCACACACACACACATTTGAATGTGGATAGGTACAGTGTGTGCAAACAAAGAGAGAAATGGAGGAAGAGAGACAGGATGTGGTTTATATGTATGTGTCCAGTACCTTTGCTCTGTCAACAGTAGAACAGAGATGAAGCCTAATTCCACTGAGAGAGGGGCAGCAATATGTTCTGGACCAATGCTGCAGCTAAGATAAGATCCACGCTACTGCAGCCCACAATCTCATCCTGCCGCTGTGCCAGAGGGCAAAATCCAATTTCCTCCACACTGCGAGGGGGGAAAAAAGCAAAACAAGAAAAGCAAAACATTTTTTAATCAATGATTAATGCCTTGCAGAATGTGCCTATTTATCTTCTGCATATTCCAGTAGGACAAAGTATAGCAGCAAATATATTGTTTGTACTCTCAGTAGCTTTGTGGCAGAGTAATTGTATGATAAGGCCTGGCGCATCTTTAACCTGGGCTTTTGTCTCTCCCTGGCCTTCTTCCACCAGGGCATGTTTGCCTTCTCGCAACATGACATTTGGAGCGCAAATTGTCTGGCCTTTCAGAAGGCTGGACTGTCTAGCTCATACTGACAAGACAGACAAAACAGTCCCTCAGATAACTGCTCCATCCTCAATTATTAGACTTCTTTGAAGTGAATGTTCCCTGTGCTGTGTATGTCTGTCATCTGCTGGAGATAAGCAGTGAAGCCCACAGTGCAGCTTCAAGTCTGCTGTTGATTTGCCACTGGACTTTGTCATGGTGTCACTCTTTCTCATAGGTCACAGTAGGGCTGGACAATTAATTGAAAAGTAATTGAAACCGAAATTCAGAGGCGCATAGCCAAAGAGCCGTTAAATACTTTTTTTTTTTTTTTAAAGAGCCGTTAAATAAGATAATAATCAATATATTTTATTTGTCCAATAATTTGTTCCGGCGCGCATGTCGGCCTCAAGGCTAGCAGATAGGGTTAACCTCCACTGTGTTGCTGTGCAGCCTCCAGTAACGTTGCTGACAGCAGTGGTCATAATTCAGCAGCGACGATGCGCCGAATATATGGAAACCATGTCTCTGTAATGTGCGTATCAACCTCACCTTATTAATTAACATTAAGATAATGGATTTGTGAAATCTGTAAATAAATAAACCCAACATTAATAGTTGAGCATATTTACAGTGCCAACATTGTCCGTGAAATATGAGGGCAAAAAAAAACAACTGCAAAAACCAACATTTAAAAACAATGTAATCGTTCAATAATTAATCGAGGTGAAATGTTAAATAATTGTGATTTTGATTTTAGTTGAAATCGTCCAGCCCTAGATCAGAGACTATCAAGCCAAAACATTAGGACATACTAACAAACAGAACTGACTGTTTGGTAAACCCCACCCTTAAACTGTGATTTTCTAATCATACACTAGCTTAGCAACCATAACTAGCCACTGCAGGCCTGTCAAGCTTCGGCTTTTCAATGCATGGTGCTGCAGTTAGAGTGCTATGTATATACAGAGTTTGGACAGTGGTTTCTCCAACCGAAAAATACAAAAGCAAAAGTGCATGGAATGGATTAAACTGTCTGCTGTAATGTAATTAGCATGTTCAGCTAACAAGTTTGCTACCTACCAGCAGTATATCCAAGGCCATGGTCTACTACATTCTTTTATGTAGTTACAAGATATGACCAGCAAATCCACTTTTTGACATTTCTCCACTGTAATGAACCTGGTCCTGGATGTGGCTACAGTCCTGCTTTACTGGATTTGGGGAGGTAAATGTTTTAGCAACCCCAGCAAACGTTACCCAAGATAAAGTTATGTTCGCTAGTTCACAACACTAGTAGGCCTACTCATCATTTAAGATTAGAAGTGAAACATGCTGTTTGAAAATCTACACCATAGGCTAATACAAGACCAATGCTGTTTCTTTCTTTCCATGTCTTCTATGGATCATCAGCTTGTGAGGAGGCTGGCTTTGTACCTGGGACATAAAACATAGCTGGAAACTTAAAAAAGTTATAGTTAGCTGTGGATAAATTGCTAGCGACAGTTGTCATTCAGTCGACAAAATTGACAATTGCCAACAAGAAATGAGAAGCTGCTTCTATTTACCTCTGACTTTCAAGTAATCATTTCCAGCATTTTGCTTTGGGAATGGAAAGCTTGACAGGCGTAGCAACTCAATTGTTCTGTATATCTGTGGTAAAGACATCTTACGGGCTTGGCATGCTGTGCATGGAGTGGAAGCCATTTTAGATAGATTTTAGGCTTTCTCTTTTGTGCATTAGTTGCTATAGATGTGTTACATAAAATGATCTCAACCAGCTTCTCAGCAAACAATTTCATGTAACAAACAAATTAATATGAGAGTGAAGAAAACAAACTTGAATTTAAACTGTCTCTCTTGAGGATGCAGCCAAAGTGCATCAATAGTTCATCAACCATGCAGCAGAGAGAGGCAGGGCTACAGTAGCACCATCTGTATGTAATGATTAGCGTATAGTGCTACTGTATTTCTCAACTAGCCAGCTCTTCTTGTAGCCCCCAGAGTCTTAATCCTTCCTTCGCCTGTTGTTTTTCTGCTCCACTGGGGACCAGTCGCACCAATTCCACTCATCAAGCTTGATAATTAGTGACAATTGTAAAAGTAATTTACAAACTAAAGCGATGCCATTGAGCAAATGGTGCCAATTAACTAGAGATGCTAATGTGGGCAGAAATGCGGAAAAGCAGCATCCGACCTCCATTACAGTGAGAGGAGGAGGGCCAGGAAGCTGTCCTCTGAGTGTCAGGGAGAATTGTCCGGGGAGGAGAGGGGAGGCGAAGCACATTGTTGTACTGAGCTTGTCACCATGCAGCAGATTAATCCCACAATACAAGTACAAGTATCATGGCCAGGGTAACAACATTTTAATTTACATTTAAGGTTATTAGCTCATGCCCTTATTTAGAGTCTCCTACATCGTCGCTCAACTACATCATCAGCATTGCAAACAACTCTTCGTTGGAAATAATACACCTGTCATGTAAGCTGAATTTAAAGGGCTTTGTGCACCAGAAAAAAAGCATGACTATTAAATCTAATTGAGATGCTGGACTTCACCACAAATTGTTATTGGCGTCACATGTGGTTACCTATTGAAAGTCTTAACCACACAGACGCTTATCAGCTGAAATGTTGGATCAAGAAACCATAGAAATTCTTGTCTGAGGAGTAGCTGGTTGATAGCTCAGTTAGATGACTTATGGTGTGAAAATGTGCATTTTATCACGAACTAATTAATATCTGACGCCTGCAGGTTTCTTCCTTAAAATAGCCTGAAATTGGAAAATACGAATCGCAGTGCTTTAAGGTTCACCGTTTGACCATAAAACGTGTCCACGCCTGTGCAATAGTTTAACAAGCTGGACAAGTTAAAGCCTTTTTTTATGTGATTATTAACATATTTTTAAATAGGGTAACAACGTGTTTACCAAAGTATATATTTAGCCACCCTAACAGCATTACTTGGTCTTTGATCCACCTTTTTGGTCCATACTGAAACATCTCAAAAACTATTGCATGGATTGCTATGAAATTTTGTACAGACATTCATGCCCTTAGGGTCAATTGTAACATTGTTGGCAAATCCTTAACTTTTCTAGTACCATCATCAGGTCAATATTTTTCTTTGTCCACTGCTTTGGTTTATGTCAGCAGAACTAATGACTTCCCATCAGCTGTACTTTGTGTTGGTAACTAACATTGTAAAGGAGACTATCTTTGCATTGGATCCTGGGAGCACAGAACCATGTGAACATAAATATGATCCCTTGCGTGTTTAGTGGTAATTAGCAAATGCTAAACCAGGATGATGAACCCTGCACCTCTGAAACATCACCATGTCAGAATTGACATTGTGCGCATTCTCAATAATAGATCGGCTGTACGTACGGGTCCAGACAATATGGCTGCTGGGTCCGGATCCGGACTGCGGTCCGCCTATTGGTGACCTCTGGTCTAAATATAGCCTGATAAAACTGCTAGCATGGCTGTAGGCTCTTAGTTTTGTTTAATGCATGTGGGGGACACCAAAGTTTGATTGTTTTTCCTTCTGCACACAGTGGCTTAAAGAGTATGTTTTGGGGTGACCACAACTCAGCATTTTTGTATTTCTAAACTTTGATCAAACAGGCCACTTTGCAGTATTTTTGAGAAATTGCTGGTGTGGGAACATATACGATACATGACGTGGACAGATACAATTTTGCTCTTTAGCAAAGAGAATGTCTCAAAGAGGCTCATTATTTGAAGTCAAGGCCCCGCTGTCTCATTATGATTAAAGTAATTGTTTCTTGGTTCAATGCTTCCAGCTTTCCCAGACCTGAAGAAGAATCAGTAATGTGAATAATTCAGTGTAAGCAGGAGGGAGCCTCCTGGTTAATGGTACAGTGTGTCCTTTGTAAAGACCTCTCCTCTCCTCTCCTCTCCTCTCCTCTCCTCTCCATGTCCCCTTTCTCCTGGATAAAAAACAGGAGGTGTATTCCCATTCTGTCAGTCACAACCACTCAGCCTCCTAGACCTCAGCCTCTATCGGTGTAAACAGAAGCGGAGAAGCAGCGTTTGGTGTTTTCTCCTGTCTAAAAACCTCCTTTTGGTGTCTCTTTGATCTCGGGCAACGGAATAGTAATTGCTATCACTTATGAAACAAAATGACAAGCGCTGGCAACAGCTTAGCAATGCAAATACAAAAGAAGAGAAAACAGAGTAGTGGGGATAGAGGTCTATGAACAAGAGCTGATGCATTTAGCTTGGGTTGTGTTGAGGTCCTGCGCTTGCTGGGATGATTTAGATTGATTTTGGAAGGTCCATAAGATTATTTATGTGAGAGTGATTAATATTTTTATTTTTATAAATAAATTCTTTAAAATAAGTTGCCTCTTTTTTGGCACTGTCATTGCTGCTTTTTTTTCTGCACTATTTCAAAGTAGAGCCATAAACATCTTTGGATGCTGTTAATGGAAGCTTCATTTTGCACAAATTTGGAAAATCCAAAAATCAGATATCTTCACACAGCATTTAAGCACACTTGTTCCTGTTGTGTCTATCTTTTGCAATTACAGTTAAAGCTGTAGGCGATGTTGGGGAAACCATCAAGAGATGGCTAGATTTTAAAAGTATCCAACCAAAGCCACTCCCCCAACCCAAATTTTCATGCACACTAAGTACAGGGGCAGAGTGCGCAAAGGTAGGCAGGTAGGCAACTAGGTAGGCCAGCCAATCATTCCATCCAGACTGAATAAAATCATCTGTCCTGCGACAGATACCTGATATTTTTCATTTTTGAGTTGGAGCATTTGATGTTTTGATTGTTTTTGGGATGTAAAGAGAATCTCAACAAATACAACAAAAATGGCTCTGAAATAAATTGCCTCATCTTTAATCAAGAGTCAAACATGGCACTGAGCCTGCGAGTGAACATTGAAAAAATGTCTATATTATAAGAAACCCTTCCAGGAAAGCAGAAAGCTGGCCCTACTGGGAGCTGCAGTCTGGCCCATCTGGCTTACATAAAGTGGACGCAGCCAGAGCAGTGAAGGCTGGATGCTGGTTATTCAAACAGCATACAGAAAGAGAGAAATGAAGGAACTGGATGGCTCTTCTTCCCTCTTTAAAGCTGTGGAAGAGGATAAGCCTCTGGTGTTATTCACAAGCTCCTTTTGACATCTTCTGTTGATGTTTATTTAAATGGCGCTCAGATCGGTGTGGAAATCGTCCCATTGCGAATGCCCAGGAGGACACAAAACAGCTGGGCTCTGGAAGGGAAACAGAAAGAGAGAGAGAGAGAGAGAGAAAGAGAGAGAGAGAGAGAGAGAGAGAGAAAGACTGGATGGACAGAGGAAGAAAAATAAGAGAGAAAACTTGAGGGTTTTATGTAAAGGAAGGGATTTGTGTGAAATGTATTTTGTGTAATGAGACGCCCCAATTCTGCTCTTTGAAATACTGTTACCTGGAGCTGGAAAATTAAAATCTCTCCTTTCGCCTGTCCCCTACGGAGCCGGCTGTTCTCAGCTTACACCGGGCCTATCCTCCATTTCACAAAAACACTCCACCGCCGTATTTTCTCAGATTTAGTCGTCAGGCTCGTCGTCAGGAGAGGGTGTCATTTCAGAGCTCCTGCTGGGAAATTGCTCTTTCTTCTAGGACATTCTGACACAGAGCGTTAATAATGTAGCTCTCATTTCATAGCACTCACAAACACAGCCATCGACCCCATTGGCCATCAACAAAAATGTCCATTCGCTGAATAAGCTGCTGTATTTCATCAGACTTTGTGTTGCCTCTCCCTGGAAGATGTTGGACACCCATTTTGCTCTTACAACATGGGAACACTGTTTTCTCAGTGTGATGAGCATCATTTGACAGTCCCCTGCCTCAGCATCCCCAGCATCTAAGCCCATTTACAGCCAGCTCATTCACTTTATTGCCATTCGCTGATGGCAGCACTTTGAAGTGTTTGCTAAGGGAGAGCTTGGGTGGAGGGGGGGGGGGAGTTTAATTGGCTGCATTAGTTGGTTTGCTTCTCTTATTCTTTCTTGGTGCCCCCCAGTCATAGTGAGGCGGATTAGGCGACCTACATTTTAGTTTCGCTTTCCCCCCCCATCTTGATTCAGTGCTTGTTATGTTTTGGTTTCTTTGAAGGATCCCAGTTCATCTCTCCCAGCTCCTCGCAAAATGAGTTTTGGTTGATTGATTTGTGTTAAAAATCAGACAAGGAGACATCTTGAAGCTTCAAGTCCACAGTCCTCTGTGTTTACATTGACATGGATGTGTTCACAGGGTCTGCAGGGAAAGTTAAATTTAGCAATTTCATCCCTATGCACATGACACTGATTGACAGCCCACTGTGGGTAATGATGTGTTCCGTTTCACAACGTGTTGCCCACAGCAGTCGCCTTCAGAGAAGTTTTGATGTTTGTTTTGTTTGAAATGCCTAGACGCTCTTGTACATCCAGCGTGACATCTCCTGCAGTATGTTTGTGCTGGATGAAGCTTCCATGTGGAAAGACGAAATGAATCATTGTAAGAGCTCAAAATTTTAGGGGAACAAACTGATCGGTCCCAGAACTATTTCAAATGATCTTTGTTCTTTAATACTTAAGTTTCTGCAATGAATGAAATGTGCTCTGTAAATGAAATACATTCATTAATACAGAACCCTTCATGGTTATTTTAGAAAGTTACTACTTTACTACACTACACAGAGAAAATAAGCATTGACCCTCTTTGGTGAAAACACATGCAATTTTTTGTATTTAGGGTGAAACTGTTGAGATTAATGACAAGTTTTGGTCATTTCTAATCTTGGCTAACATAGAGTGGAGTTTGGAAAATTGTCCTTTGGATGCTAATAAAAACATTTTAAACAGACTTGCTTCAAATTTACAAACTGGATGCATTTAATCTTCTTAATTGCAGTTTACTATAGCACTATGCTGAAATGGCTCTACGTGTGGGCAGGGTTTGGAGGGTTACTTTAAAAATGTAATCCGGTACAATTACTAGTTACTTGTTTAAAAATGTAATCAGCAATGTAATCCAAGTAGCACAAAAATGTTGTTTTGTAGGTATTCTTGATGACATTTAAGTTTGTCATTTGGAAAACTATTTTAACTTGTTGTATTCATTCAGCGTCCAATGCAAAGACTTCTCAATAAAATGCTGCTGAAGCACAGTGTTTACACAACTTTCTTCATTGATTTTGGAGAAACTGGATCATATTTGATAGAGAAATATTTAAATATTATCTGGTTTTCTCTCTGATGTCCACCTGCTGCTCTGCCTCAACTCTGTGATTCACAGAGTTTCATGACGGACAGATAACTAACTTTCATGACAGCCATTAACCTTACTTGTTGCTGAAGTTAGTTAACAGCTCAGTTAGCTGTGCAACTACTGGTCAAATTAGCTCACTCTGCCCGTACTGGGAGATCAGAGCACTGGGGGAGTATTTGTGTTTACCATAGACTGTATGAAGGTGTTTACACCTTTACTCAAGCAGTGGAGGTTTTCAGGACAGGGGTGGGGGGACCCAGCAGGGAGTGATGGCGGGGTTCAACCGGGAACCAGACACCAGGCGAGCGGGTAACGAAACCTTGCTCAGCACCCTTCCAGTGAACACGGCATGACCTTGACCAAACACAGCCTCAATATATAGGATATAGTTAGCTTTACTTTTTGCTAAACCGCTAACTGTAGCCTATCTGCCTCTATCTGTGGCTGGTTAACTCGGTTGGTTAACTTGGCCGTGCTGCTAGCGGTTCTATTAGCTTACTCAGCACCGGGGTGCCATGAGCTAAACCTGACAAGAAAACCACCTCGGTACTGTATTCCCAGTGGTCAAACTGGACGTTCTCGGTCTCGGAGGCTGTGCTCGGTCCAGGTTCAGCTGCCGTGTTCACTCACTGAGAGCTGGAACCAGTCTGCATATTTGGCGGTACTGGCGACTGTAAACGCTAATCAACGCCTGTGCCACGTCCCTCCATAGCTTTTTGTTTTTACAGAAACACATAGATTTACCATCTACTGCTTATAAAAAAAACATATATGGAGGCAAATAGCACAGCGTTTCCTGTTTCATGGAAACTTTCTGCTTAAAGTAATCCCTATAAGTAATCCCCGATTTTTCAAAATGTAATCTGATTACGTCTTTATTTTCTGTACTGTAACGGAACACAGTTACTTTATTTTTGTATCCTGATTACATAACGCTGTGACAAGTAATCTGTTACTCCCTAACCCTGCGTATAGGCTACTACTTATGGTGCAGTAAAGACCCATTTTACAGCTTAGAAATGCATCAACATTTAAAGTAATTAATCCTAAATTTACCAGCTATGTATTGCATTTGATCAGGCATTATGTGATATGAAACTCTTACTCCAACCAAAAGAACCGGTGAATAAGAGCCATCCTTTCTCTGGGCGTAGTAGTACAGTGTTCCGGTTCAAACGAAGGGAGGTTAATGTTACAGCTAACCTTGGCTATGCGCCCTGCATGGCTGCCCCTGTAAGCCATCAGTCTGCCGGGAGTCTGACTGAAATATTAAAGAGCCGGTCTGCTTGCCCGCTGTAGCACCTCACCACGGAGCAACCAGAATGTATGGTGTAGCATATGTCATAGGTACAGTAGATATGTAATGGATGGAGACCAAAGTGAGACAAGAGCGGAAGATTGTTCTTAGTTTAATTGACACGCATATTACCATCAATCCGTTGATATATTTATCCATCTTTCTATTCTTTTATGGCTGACATTAACTGCCTGCAGTACATTATTTTTGTTGCTGGTAGAAGATTGAAATAAAAAACTGTGAAGGTATAAATGCATCATGTTATTATGAAAGTGATGCAGTGGTAAAACGAAGATGGAAGTCACCTTGCCCTTCTGTAGATCACCTTACCGCAGACCAGACTACATATGTTCCAGCTCGGATTTTGATCATGCAGGTACATGAATGCATGCATTGGTTGAAAGGTGGTCTGGATAGTGCAGCAGCTAGGTCACATGTTTCAGGCACACCACCGTATCTCTAGGATTTATTCAGACCTGCATTAAAACATTGCAGGGTTGGCCCCGCATTGGGGGCATCTTATTTAAGATACTGGTGAAACAATGCTGTAGGAGAAACACTACTTTAATAGACACTTATCTTCAGGGAACCACCCTAAATAGGGACAATAAACCGAATTATTTCAAACTCAATTAAAATTTGATCAGTGTCTTATGACAGAATTGAATTCTTTGATAGATTGTCCTTGTCTTCTGCTTCAAGGAAAATACAGACAACCTCTTACTGATTACCAACTGAGGGTATTTATTTATAGCCAAATACCCAATAAATGAATAAATGAAGGATTTATAAGGGAATGAACAAATACAATAGATGAATTATTAATTATTACTTGAAGTATGTGATCTGATAGTGAAAACAACAGAAAAACGCTAACACTTGTGCACTTAACTTCTCTAAATGGGAATTAATATATTTTATTCAACTCTTTGTCACAGCCAAAACTACTACTTAACCTACTGTTTTGAAGCGCTGACAGAGACAAGAAGTAGGATGTAGAATTCCAGGTTTCTGATGTTCTAACTTTTTTTCGTGTTAGGACACAGGGGAAGCTTCTTCCAGAAAGTTTCTTTTTTCGCACTCCCTTTAGACAAAGGAATATAGCCTTTGTCTAAAGGGATACATGGTGTGGAACCTGCGTGGTCTTCACCTGACTCTAGTGTTTGTAATTTAAGTTGTATGTGCAAAATTCACATAATCTCAACATCACTATGGTCAATCAGTCCTTTTCTAAAACATACAAAACTTGCTCATTCCATGTCCCAAAGGTTGGGTTAAACATCAAGGCAACATGTGTTGAGAAAGGTTAGCTGGATTACTAGTTAGTTAGACAGCTGATTATTCTTATTTCAGATCTTGCTGAAGAGGAAGAAGTGGTTACTTTCCTTTAGGGTTAGGGTTGTGGCATTTGGCAAACCTTATCTTAGACCATATCAAGGGCTGACAAGAAAGTGTGTGTTCAGTCTCTTCTCTTTGCAAAAGCAATCAAAGAGAGGGTATTTGGTTTCATCACATCTTGCTGTGACTTCATTATCTTAGCAACACATCTTGTCAGGGGTGAGAAGTTCTTGTCCTTTATGGCAAGTCTCCAAATTTACATATTTACTATCAAAAAAAAGGAGAAGTTAGTCTGCAGATATGTTCTAGTTTTTCACAATTGCTAAGACACATTTCTAAGACACACAATCCATTTTCTCTAAACTTTAAACACAAAACCTAATCTTTGAACTACATTCACAAAACCACTGAAAATCAAACAATCACCTCAAAACCATGTGATCTATGCTCAAAATCAAACAATGCTTTAAAAACATAAACACAGACAGTCAACATGTAAAACTCTACAGAGCATTCAAAAAATTGAGAAGTGTCCAGGGCATGTTGTTACAGAAAATATTTTTTTGTATATAGGAAACACATTTTCCAATTTAAAAAGTATAGTAATAACAACTTACAGTACAGTAAATATATAGTATACAGTAAGTACTGCAAGTAATACAGTGTTGAATATCTGTATATTCAGCACTTGCATAAAAATACAGTATTGTAATCTCAAAGAACAAAGAACAATCTAAATGAAAAGCTTTTTACACTCAAAAATGTTGTGCAGCATCAAAATCAATGAGAGACCCATTCTGCCTCAGCATCACGTCTTTGCGCTGGGTCCGGCCAGAGGACTTTGTCCACATCACATGCAACCTTGTCCCTTGCCACGCAAAGGAAGAAAACCCTCAGGTGTGCTGGATGCAGCCTTACTGTCACAATACTCCACACTTATCTCACCACAGGCCAATTCCATTGCCTGTAAGAGATTTTCCCTAGTACAGTTTTCACAACTGTTTACACACAAAATCTTTACATGTCACCCAATTTATGAAACCTCTCACTCAAAGAGCAAAACCTCACCTCTAATCTCTACAACCATTATCTATTTCTCAGCCTTTCACTCCGTTTTCAACTGCATGAAATACTTTTTTCAAAACACTAGACACGATTATCTATCTAAGACACAAAAATGCTACACTTATTCACCAGTCACACACCCACTCCTCACATGTGCAAATACTAACTGCTTAACTGATCACTAATCAATCACTGCTTTAGTATAAAGTAGACCTATACATAGGTCAAAGGTCAGATTACCTGTTTTGAACAATGGATGTCAACAATGGACAAAGAGCAAGGGGAGTAGGAGGGAGAGGCAGGAGACAACGAGGACAAGTTCGAGGAGGAAGAGTTGGAAGAGGAGGAGGAGGAGGGCAAAGAAGAGAAGGAAGGAGAGCAATCACTGATCTGATCTGATCAGGGCCACACTTACTGATCTTGTGATCAACCACAGGTTGACCATGAGAGAAGCTGGACTTGCCCAACTTGAGAAATTACAAAAGGTTGCAAAAATCTGTTGGTTGGTTATTTCGGCAACACAGTATTGTAAAATAAGTATTATTGCTTGGCAATAAAAGTAAAAATTATAGTTTTGGTTTATATATGTTTATGGGTTTTTGTTCATTGTATGCTGCTGGATACAACACTGTGCTACTGTTACAACTGTAATATTTTGCCAAATAAATATTTGCTGTTTCAACACTGCATTGGTGTTTACAGTGGACTTTTCCACACCTCTCATCAGAGTTTCACTCTAGAACAAAGACAAAGGAGCTTTAGATTTAGAACAACAGTGTGTAAATGCTATATCCAATAATTTACTATTATGGAAAAAGTGTCTGATGCAAATGTTTCATTTTGAAGGATATATGAGGCATTTTACATTTTGTGTGTGCAGTTTTGGGAATTGTACGTAGTTTTGAAAAAAGGAGACATAGTTTTGAAAACGTGTGTAAGCAGTTGTAAGAAACTGTAAATGAATTTCCATCATAGACCTTTCACCACCAGGCAGAGAAAATTTCCTTTATTGGATTGAAGGGCTGTATGGTTGCAGGTAATCATTTATGAATCAATGGTTGCTGGGTGATGTTGAACCACTTGCTTAGTGGGACACCACAGTGAAAGCTGACATCGTCCCATAGACAGGATGCACTGCCAACTGATGATCCTGCTGCTCACGCTCAAACACAAAATTCCAAAGACCAACAAGAAAAGTAAGAAAACGTTCAGTGTTATATGGCCCCAAGGTTGAATGACAGTAGAGAACCTGTCACTAACTTATAGTTTGGTCAAAGTGTGACATTGCCACTACGCTGGCCAGGGACTTGACCACATATTGGTTTGATCACATCATTAGAAACAAGTGTGCAAAATTATGAGTTGTTGTGTGTAAAAGATGACAGCTGTGTTCAACTTTTGCCACGTGTATTTACCAATTTGCAACACAAATGCATCACACGTGTTTTAGTCAGTGAGAATGTGTTTAGAGTTTTTCAAAAGTGGATGAGAGTTTCAAAAAAATTGTCTTAACTACCTAAACTTGTTTAAGGGTTTGCCAAAAGAGTGACTTATTCTGCAAATGGATTTAGGCCATTGAAATGATGACATGATGGCATCATGTTGCATTGCAGCTAAAGCTGAGTGTAGTTCAACTTTATGCCAGACGACCCTTTGTTTTGCTGAGTTTTTTCCCCACAAGGCTACTTTTTGTCTGAACGTGGCCTTAGACACCACAGACCAGAGTTCACACTGCCTGTGGTTAGTCAAAATCACTTTGGTAGAAGGGAGAGACTGTGGGCTTGTCCATCCATCCCTAGCCCTGCGATGGACTGGCGACCTGTCCAGGGTGTACCCTGCCTTTCGCCCGATGTCAGCTGAGATTGGCTCCAGCCCCCCGCGACCCTGTACGCAGGATAAGTGGTTGACGATGGATGGATGGATGGAGATCTGTCATTAATAAAAATATTTTAGTTGCTACGAGCAGATATTTTATTTACTGAGTATTAAGAGTAGACAGAGCGGGTCAAAATGTGTTTCAGTCAATCAGCTGTTAATTTCGTGATGATGAATTAATACAATGCAGAAGAGGTCATATGCCAAGCTCTCAGTTTAGTCTTCGACGGCCCCTCACAGCTGTAGCACACTCCTGTCCCTTTGTGCTCTCTCTGGAACAGCAGATACAGCACAGAGCAGAGATGATGCCCAGCATGTATGCAATAGATTAGGCAGAGGAGTGTGAAGGATGATTTGCGTTCGTACGTCTTGATTAGATGTGTAATTAGAATGACCCCCTGTACATATTCTCTCTCTCACACACACACACACACTTCCATACCTCCTCTTCACTCCCTCCTACACCTCGCATGCTAACAAATGTGTTTGATAGAGAACCCTCCAACAGGCAGAAATGCAGACCCCTGGGGCTGGAAACAAGAAAGAGAAAGAGAAAATTGCAGGGACAGAAAGGGACATCACAGAGTGAGATGAAATAAATGAGTCCTTTTAAAACTGCAGTTAAGTCATGATGAAACAGCAGTTGCTTAAGGAAAACATGCTGATAGAGGAACTTAGGTTTTGATCACTTTGCTTTCTAATAATTATTAGTATGATTGCTAGTATTTTGACTGACTTTGTTCAACTTCCTGACAACAAAGGCCATTGAATGGAAATAAAGTTATCAGGGAAACAGTGCGGAAAAAACAAAGTAAAGTGAGTGCATGGGAGAGGAAAGGAGAACACTGTCACCCGAGTGATTGATTTATTTTTGTGTGCATTTGTGTAACTGAGAATGAATGAACGCTGAGGAAATGAGACTTCCCACGTTCAGAAAGAGTGGTTAACAATGACCTTAATGTGCTGCCTCCAATTCATTTTAACCCCCGTAGAGGGCTTGCTCCTGTTACCTTAACCAGCTGGTAAAACCTCTGATTAAAAATTAATCAACTTCTCACTGCTGTATTCTAAACCTCCATTGCCTCATTCACAAGAGTCTGCTGCTCACCTCCTTTCTCCTGGGACAGTGGCTTTTAAGCCACACTAGCAGGATGGCTAGGTCGGTCGGTGCACCACTTTGGTCCAGACTGAAATATTCCGACAACTATCAGACAGGTGGCCATGAAAACTCATATTTATATTCATGGCTCTCAAAAGATGAATCCTAGTAACTCTTGTGATCCCCTGATGTTTCTTTTAGCACCACCACAAGATTGACAAGTTTGTGTTTTAGTGAAATGACTTTATTACTACTTAGATTGCCACAAAATCTGATACAAATATTCATGGTCCCCAGCAAATTAATTCTCATGCTAATTTGCGCTTGTTGGAATGCTTTACAAAGATGGAGAAAAAGCTACACATTATCATCTAAAACTTAGCAGGTTAGCATTGTCATTGTGAGCATTTTAGCTTGCAGATGTGTCTTAGACTTCGGTAGTTCTCAGGTGGTATAGGGATGCACATACAGTAAGGGGTACACCAGAGGTCACTAATAGGCGGACTGTGGTCCGGATCCGGACCCAGCCGCCGTCCTATCCGGACCCTGACCTTCAGCCGATCCGTTACTGAGAATTACTATCTCGTGACGGAGCATTGCTATTTTAACCCGCGCTGCTTTTCTAGCATTTACGGTATATGGCATGTGTTCCAAACGTGTCATGTGATGCTGCTCAGCCAATCAAATCTGTGCATTGCGATAGCGATTGCGAGTCGAGTCCGCAAGTGAGATAGGTTACACGCACTGACAGAGGAGACGAAAGAGAAAAGAAGGTACAGATTCTTACATGTACATTCTTCCCACGGGCAGTTCAAACCCAGAATATCTCATATGATCCCGATTACTAAAAGCAGCAATGTGAAGCACCACTAGGAGACAAAGCACTAATTTCAGCAAACGTACCCACTCAAATCTGAACTGAGGGAACAAAAAATACAATTCTAGCCAGCAGGACAAGCTAGCGCTCACGTTTCTCACTGAAAGAGAGAAAGTAGGGAAGCAGTTTTTGAGAGGGAATGAAAGTGAAGAGGAGGTATTAAAACTGTTCAATCGTTAAAATGTGTTGAGTGTTTATTATAAAATTGGTTGAGACTACACTTCAATCACTTCAAGCTACACTTTTTATTTAATTTTTTCTGAAATTAAGCACTTTATTTTAAGATGCACATTTAAAAAACTGTCTTGTGTATTTTTTAATGCAGCCTTTAGTTGACTTAAATTAAGAATTTATTATTAGAGAAGTTATTTATCATCCCTCCGGTTTGATGTGAAAACTTAACTGTTGTTGACTAAAAACATATGTTGATACAACAATAAGTTATGGTACTGAATGATAAAGCAAGTTAGTCGTAATGATGTTCCGGACCTTTGCTTCGAGAAATTTTCTCTAACTGGACCTCTGTGAATATTAATGGAAAACCCCTGGGGTACACTGTCCAATCCGTAAATAGCAAATAAACTTTTTTAGTGTTCTTGGGTTTTCAGCTACCTTTTTAGGTACTCAGCTACACTCTGTTGATGTTCCATGTGCAGACTGTGAAAACTGTTTTTTTTTCTCTTGGGAGCACAATGAAGTAGCTGTCTGTCTAGCTACAGAGACATTTATAAATATTTATTAGTAGGGAATCGTTCAGGTTCAATGCTACCTTTGAACTGATTGAATTTGGTGATATATCTTACGTAAACCCTCACCCAAATGTCCTACCTGAATTTAGCACAATTATGAAATCATATCTTGTGTCTGACTAATAATTTACCTCTCTGCTATTCCCCAACATCATAAACACTTGTTGTGTACCAGTAGGATGGTGGGACACATCAGCATGCAGAGGCTTCCCTCACAGGACTGATGTGCACAGCTATCAAGCTGTTTTGTGGGCTGCAGTAACTGAATGTGGGTCTCCTTTGTGATTTACATGCAAACTCTGTCAGATGCTCGACGTTGGGGAATCGCTAAATATTCTAATGCCATGACAAGAAATATAGCCATTGAGTGTGTGGCTGCTGCTGTGCATATGTTTGTACTGTATGTGTGTATGCATGCACTGTTGGCTTTACTGCTGAGTTTATGATGCAAACTAGTTTCCATAACAATGCCACCACGAGATTTTCATTTGGCCCTTTGTGATTACCTTGCCGTGAGAGAAGAATGAAACCCCAAACTGAGTGGAGACTTTTATGGCTCTGAATATATTCTCAGATTGCGGTATGTTTTGCTTTCAATTTGTGTTTGGCCTCATAACAGGTAATAAAATGTAGATCCCAGTTTTGGTAAAGATCCTGACTCTGTCGTAGTCATAAATTAAGGAACCGACCTGGGACAGCTCGGCTGGTGGATGATGTCATTTTCCATCACTTTTCAGACTTGTGTAAAATTGCTTTGTCTGTCTGCAGGGAACTTACAGGGTAATGTGTTGTCAAAGATATAAAAACTGATAGGGCACCGTGGGAACAGAGTCAGAATAACAATCTCAGTGTTTTGTTTTATTATCATTCTGAGCATCAAGACCACAGATATACAGCAGCACAAACTGTAATTGGTTCAGTCCTGTGTTATTGCAGATAATGTTCAGCACAGTGTAGACGCTTGATTGTAGAGGACGTACAAGTGGCTACAGATGCAATGACTGGTAGGTTTACAGCAGATATCAAATGCATGTTTATTTCTGACTCGACTAGGCCGTCCTTCCCCTTCAGTGTTATTGTTGGTATTGTTTCTACCTTGATAAAAAGGGAGCGCACATTTAGCTGTGCTGTGCCAATAGGATAGCCTACCTTTCAGAGAACCATAAATATCAGCTAGCACTCAATATTCCCCACAGTTGGTCACCATCAACTGGAGAGAGAACAGTACGCAGTCCGGGGGTGTTTCAGTATATACAGAGGCTGCTATCTGGATGGGGTTAGCATGGGTTTGCCACTGGCCGGCACGGCTGTCGCATGTCCACCATGCTCATCTGTGAGTGGGAGGTCGAACAAACAGATTGAGGGCATTTGTCAGAAAAGCTGTTTACAGGTCTTCTGCAGTGCAGCAAGGGGAGTTGTCATCTGAGTTTTGCTCATAACCTCAAGGCTTCTTGACACGATTGTGGCATTTAGCAATTAACTGGCCTTTTTATAGCACTGATGCAGTTAGGTGACTTACTGGTTTGCTTTAGCATACTTGAGATTTAAGTAAAAAGGTTCTTGTTTGGAAGTGTTGTGTTTGGAAGGCTGCTGTTAAGATGTTCCCTAAGACATTTGCTGAAATTATCAATACATTAGTGAATTAACAGCTTTATAGTCTTGGCACTAAATAGCAAAATGCCATCTTTTATATATTCATGAAAAAAGCTCTAAGAACTGTAGCAGTTGGTTAATATATGTGTCTGGCAGACCCATTGTCTTTCCTTCATCACAAGCACGATGTTTACTTGTTTTTTTTTCAGCCTTTCGCATATGGATTTCATTTGTTTATCAATCCATCATTAACTGGAAGTGGAGCCTTGCCTCAGTGAGTTATACTTCCTGTGTTCTCTTGTTCATTTTTGTCCTCAAGTTAATTCCAGTCCTAATTAACTACCTTTGAAAGAAATCTGTGCGATAATTACCACAAGGAGGTGGAACGGAAGCAATCACACTCTGCAAAATGTGTTCCCCCACCACAGGGAAAACCCCACAGAGTCACCCACTGGCTTTTTGAGGGATTTATGTTTTGTCCTGAGAATCACCTTCAGCACTCAGTTTGGAATAATATAATATTGGATTAATATAATAAAAAACTGTGAAATTTGAAATGAGAGCTGGAGAAAATAAACTGTGCATGTGAGACCAGAAAAACCCAGAGGCAGCAGAGAACGAGGAGGAAGAATGAGGAATGGACATACTAATAACGTCTAATGTCACCAATGAGGAGAATAGTGCATAAACAATGAGAGAAAGTTCCAGTCCAAACTGTACCACCTATAGACACAAAGTAACAACAGCAGTTTAAAGCAACATTGTGTAGTAATTTTATCTTCAAACTACAACTTTAAAATCATTTTGATGGTACACTTAGTTGTAATAGGGAATAACACAATGTAAATCTCGGGCAAGAAATCTATCACGACAGCGGTGTAATGTTTTATGCTTTTATTTATCAACAAAACTCAATAGCTAAAAAGCTATAAGAAAAAATTAAAGCTGCAAGCAGCGTTGGGCGGGCCCTCGCACTTGTAGCGCGTCCGCGCGTGAGCCGGCCGAGTTGCACATTCTGGAGCTCTGCCGGTGCGGCTGTGAATTTCCTACGCGGTTCCGACGCCGCATGAAG
>NC_060169.1:31293617-31332906 GCF_021292245.1 Micropterus dolomieu | reverse complement strand
GGATTTATGTTTTGTCCTGAGAATCACCTTCAGCACTCAGTTTGGAATAATATAATATTGGATTAATATAATAAAAAACTGTGAAATTTGAAATGAGAGCTGGAGAAAATAAACTGTGCATGTGAGACCAGAAAAACCCAGAGGCAGCAGAGAACGAGGAGGAAGAATGAGGAATGGACATACTAATAACGTCTAATGTCACCAATGAGGAGAATAGTGCATAAACAATGAGAGAAAGTTCCAGTCCAAACTGTACCACCTATAGACACAAAGTAACAACAGCAGTTTAAAGCAACATTGTGTAGTAATTTTATCTTCAAACTACAACTTTAAAATCATTTTGATGGTACACTTAGTTGTAATAGGGAATAACACAATGTAAATCTCGGGCAAGAAATCTATCACGACAGCGGTGTAATGTTTTATGCTTTTATTTATCAACAAAACTCAATAGCTAAAAAGCTATAAGAAAAAACAAGGCGAACAAAGCTTAGAGATAAAAGGCGGCTTGTGTCTGAAAGGTGGCTAGTTCAAAGGTTTGCATGTGCTTTTAAATCATCACACAGATGATGATCCACAGATGCACCTGCTGGCCTATGACAATACCTTAATGAACGAGCCCATTTTAAAACCCAGGAGGGAGAGGTGGCGCTGTCTCTAATCCTGTAGACTAAATTAGATTGACTTTTAAACTCAAGAGAAACAGATGATGCAAATATCACACCTGATCAATTGATTTGACTGAATTAGCTAATGCACCTTCGAACTGCACCTTACCTAAACATTGAGCGATGACATGGGGTGACATGTCTCCTGAAAAATGGAGGAATTTCAGCTGGAGTAACATATTTTCCTACAGAAAAGTGATAGGATGTTTGCTGGAGAAACATATTGGCTAGCAAAGCATAGAAGGATGTGAGCAATGAGATTTAACTAATCTTCAAACGATGGCATGCCACAGTGATCTAAGACTTTTCCAGAAGGGATCCCTGGACAAATTGGTGTCTGTTGCTCTGAACATGTTAAATGAATGATTTTCTGCCCAGTGGTGGCGTGTCCTGTGAGGGTCAGTTGCATTCTTGCCAACTTGAGTGTGAGATGCAGCTGTGTGAGAGGCTGGAGTGGAACCAGTCAGATATGTATGATACAAATTATTGTTTTGGGTTTCTTAGACAATGTGGCTTAACAGTTTGTGTTCTATATCTTCTAAGATAAGATCAATACCACTCTCATGTCTGTACAGTAAATATCAGGCTTCTACCAGCAGCTAGCTTAACTTAGCATAAAGACTGGAAACAGGTGACCACGGCTAGTCTGGCTCTGTCCTACGGTAAAAAAACCCCAACTGATCTTGCTCTTACACGTTTGTACAGATTAAACAAACAAGATACAATGTCTTAATCCGTGAGCTTTATTGGTGCTGGCAGGTGGGTTTTAGCTTGAACAGGGCTAGTTGTTTTAAGACTTTGTGCTAAGCTAAGCTAACCAGCTGCAAGATGTAGTTTCATGATGTGGTTTTACGATGGTGTAACATTCCTTTTATGTGTACACATGCTTGGCCAATAAAGCTGATTCTGATGGTAACAATACCGCAAACTATTTCTATTACTGTCATTACTGCAGTTATTGGTGTTTTCAGACAATTCTGTCTTTTATTAGCAGTTTTATTTTGATTAGCCACAGGGGAGCGCCTTTCTATCCGACAAAAAGTGGCAGAACAACCATTTCTCTGCTTCTCTGACCGTGACTTTCTACGCTGACATTGGCTAGTCGTCATACTGAAGCATAACTGCTTCATGGCCGCTGAGTCGTGACAGGCAAACAAAGAAACTGGCAAAGAGGAAACGCGCTGCATCAAGATTGCGCACATAACAGTCTTCCTCACAGGTGAGCTTTTGCTCTGTTTGTCGTATATGCTAGTAGTTGTGTGCAGAGAGGTGGACGGTGCAAAGCGTTGAAGAGCAATTATGAGACCAAATGTAATTCCAGAAAGTCTTACACGTGAATAATGTGAGTAGAATTGCTGGACAGTGGTTCTTTCACAAATTAACACCAAAAAGATATCAGAACATGGTGCATAGGATCTAAGAGACGCAGATGGTCATTTCCAGTCAACTGACTGTCTTCAACTTTTATCAGCCAACCTTGTTTTGTTTATGGGTCCCACAAACTTGCAAATATATATATATACACAAACACACACGGTAGATGAGGTGAGGTGAAGCTGCTCTGAAGTCGGTGGTATGGCAGAAGATACTTCTGTATCGCTGGCCAGATGGCAGCAGGGTGAACATGCTGTGGCTGGGTTGGGTAATTGTCCTATAGTATCCTACCATGAAAGTAGATTTTTACATATTTATCATCACAACTCTCATAACAATGTAGTAACTTAAGGGATAGAAAAATTACAATAAAAAAAAGTCCTTAGTCAAAGTCTGAATTAGACACAGCTAAATTTACCTTCTGTATGAACCATATTACTACTAAAAAAAGTTGTAAAAGGGATGAGATATGAAAAGAATTAAAAAAATAGGTGAAAGTTGGCTCATTTCATTTTCCAGTTCTCCTGAATAAATCAAAGTTGGTTTAATAGAGAGGAACTTTACTCTCAGATAGACGTTTCGGGGAAAATGTCCAGTACTGAATTCCATTCTGTGCTCAGGGAATGTCTCAGATGATAAAAAACCCTCTCAGAGGCCGTTGGGCCTTTTCATCACTCAGGTAACATAAATGCAATTTTTAGGATGTTCTGAAGTCAAGAAGTCCAATTTCCCCTTCACTCGTCAGAAAACCTTCATCTCTCCAAGAATCAAGTGGGAGGTTTTTGTGTAGTTGTGAGAGCTGCGGTTTGGAGTGAGGCCAGGCGTTCCCAGAGGCCTCATCCATCTGGCACTGGAGTCTGATCAGATGGGTTTTCATTCCATTTCATATTGTATTAAAAGCAGAACATAATACTAGAATCCTTTTGAGGTATCTTTCCCCATCTTTTAAATGACTTTTACCCATGACTCATCACGACTTTTTATGTATGGTTTTTATTTCAAGTGTAGTGTATGTTTGAAGCAGTGTACTGCACATACGTCTTTCTGCCTGTGCTGTGAAGTGGAGGGTCAGAGGCATCAGCAGAGATTTAGAGCTGTGGTGTGACACTTGTCCCCAGTGGTTGGGTAGGTAGTCACCGGTGAAGACTTGTGCTCGGCTGTGCACATCTCTCCAATAAAGCTGCTGCTCAGGAATGAGAACCCTGCATAAGAGCAAATCTTGTAAATAAATTGCTGCTCACATATCACTTCATCACACCTCACCCCCTGCAGCTCAGGGTCTATAATTTGACATGACTGGGTCTTGATTACTATTTACTGTGTTGTCAAGGTGAGCAACAGGCTCAACTATGTGGGTAAACAGATTCAGTGTCACAGCTCCACTGAATCAGCTACTGTTGGCTGTCGACTTTATATCCACTTGCTGTGACCATCCCTCCTTATTGCCCCACTGAAGATTGCAGTTGTCAGAGCCGTGTGTTGCTTATGACAGAGCAGTGATAGAACAGGAGACTGGATCACACTGGCTGACAGTAAATTATGGTTGGTTGACAGGAATGTTTTGTATGACACCATAAAGTCAACCAGCAGAGAACTACCAGAAAATGCTTCAAGTGTGTATAGATATTTTGGTGTAGTAAGTCATTTCCTAGACTGAAACATATAAGAATGAATGAAAGGATTAGTCTGCAGATTAGCTTCATTGTTGATTTATGTGCAATTTATTATTTCTTTTTTGATTAATCAATTTATCGTTTTGTGTATAAATGTCAGAAAATAGTGAAAATGTAAGTGAGTGAACAGCTGGGGTGCAGGGCTGCAAGCCACCAGTCGTATTCATCACTGCTCTCCACCTGGACTGTCGACCAGAACACTACTTAAGGCCAGGGAAATGAGAGTCGAGATGGAAGGGTGGTTCAACGGTATTTTATTCAGGAGATAAATGTGTGGGTGTAGTTTTTGTCAATAACCCAAGAAATTAAGTTTTATGACACCCCTCTGAATTCAGGTGTTCCAATCACTTCCATGGCCACAGGTGTATAAAATCAAGCACCTAGGCATGTGGCCTGCTTCTACAAACATTTGTGAAAGAATGGGCCGCTCTCAGGAGCTCAGTGAATTCAAGCATGGTACCGTGATAGGTTGCCACCTGTGCAATAAGTCCATTAGCGAAATTTCCTCACTACTAAATATTCCATGGTCAACTGTTAGTGGTATTATAACAAAGTGGAAGCGATTGGGAACAACAGAAACTCAGCCTTGAAGTGGTAGGCCTCACAGAGCGGGGTCAGCGCATCCTGAGGCACACAGTGTGCAGAAGTCGCAAACTTTCTGCAGAGTCAATAGCTATGGACCTCCAAAGGTCGTGTGGCCTTCGGATTAGCTCAACAACAGTGCGTAGAGAGCCTCATGGAATGGGTTTCCATGGCCGAGCAGCTGCATCCAAGCCTTACATCACCAAGTGCAATGCAAAGCGTCAGATACATGGTGAAAAGCACGGCGCCACTGGAGTGACGAATCACGCTTCTCTGTCTGGCAATCCGATGGACGAGGTTATGGTGTTTATTATGATGTGGGGTTGTTTTTCAGGGGTTGGGCTTGGTCCCTTAGTTTGAGTGAAAGGAACTGTTAATGCTTCATTATACCAAGATATTTTGGACAATTTTAGGCTCCCAACATTTGTGGAAACAGTTTGGCGATGGCCCCTTCTTGTCCCAACCTGACCAGTGCAAAAAGCAAGGTCCATTTAATCATGGATGAGCGAGTTTGGTGTGGAGAACTTGACTGGCCTGTACAGAGTCTTGACCCCAAGCTGAATTTTGGGATGAATTAGAGCGGAGCAGGCGAGTCAGGCCTTCTCGTCCAACATTTGTGCCTGACCTTACAAATGTGCTTCTAGAAGAATGGTCAAAAATTCCCTTGAACACACTCCTAAACCTTGTGGACAGCCTTCCCAGAAGAGTTGAAGCTTTTATAGCTGCAACTGGTGGGCCAACTCCATATTAAAGGATGGCGACCCAAAGCTTTTGTCAATACTGTGTGTATATATATACATATATATATATATATAAAAAAGTCAGAAAGGCTTAACCTGAGCTCCACCTTTTGACTTTGAACTGTTAAATAACTCACTATTTCTTTGTCTCTTTCCAGGTCCAGTAGCTGTGATCAGTGGTGAGGAAGACTCTGCCAGTCCTCTTCATCATGTCAACCATGGGATTATTACCCCCTGTACTCTGGATGCGGGTCCTGATGCGGTTGTCATAGGGATGACTCGTATTCCTGTGGTGGAGAACCCTCAGTACTTCAGACATGGACACAACTGCAATAAGCCAGCCACCCGTAAGTCCCTGCAAAGTTTCTATTTGTTAGCACTCCTTTGTCTTGGTGTCTCGTGTCCCTCATTGCTACGGGTGACCAATATTAGACATTATTTTGTCATTTATGGATACACAAAGAACCTTTGAACAATTGATGTTCAACCATGAGGCTAAGTATACTAAAACTGTAAGGCAGACAAACTCCCACAGAATGTTACATACTGTAAAGAAAAGTGCAGGATCTCTGGTCAGGGAGGCATTTCCATTACACTTTGCTGTTTATCTTTACAATAAGAAGCACTGGGACCCTCAGGGCAATAGTATAATTTATTGTCATGTAAAGTGTGATCATATGGTGTTGGCATCTGGTGGCACAGTTCCATGCTTTTCATATACGATCTGTTCAGACAAAAGCAGCCTTCTGTACACAAGCTACTGGTGTTTAGACAGCCACCTCACTCACTCTCCCTTGGGACTCATGTTCCAGGTTGGGGAAAGACAAGACCACTTTAAGGCCTAATTACTCACAATTACATCAACTGCTCAAGAGAATCAGCAGAAAACAACTGTGCCAGCAGCCAGCCGCAACCTGGCGCCTGCTGCTTCCCTTCCAGAAGATACCGGTCAAACCAACCGGATTTAGTAAGTCTGTCTGAATGACAGCGCATGAGATCAGGCAACCCTGGTCCCTTTCAGCTTACATTTGCATTGTTTGCATCTTGGCTTGCTCTCAAAATGGCCGTGGGTCAGGGTAACAGAAGTTGACTTCTGAGTTGGAGCCAATGAGAAGGAAGGAAATCCCATTTAGAGGTGATAAATAAATAAATGACGGCTCTCATGTATTATGAATTGCATGAATTGTTAATGTCCAGCCGGTGACTGATTTATAACGTCTCATGCCTTGCACAGGAGATCTGATTACGAGCTAATGAATAAATGACAGTGGGCAAAAATGAAACTTTCTCCCGATTACCATGCACCTGGAATTGATAGTTAGACCAGGGATGTGCAGGCTTTACAGAATGTTCTCCCTCTCAGAATGCTGCATCTCTTGTCTCTTTTTAGATTTAATTCTGTGTGCGTGCATAAAAAAGGAAACTGTAGGAAATGAACCCTGAATTCATCACAAGGTCGTAATGGCCACTGCTTTCTGCCACCGGCTGGAAAAACAAAATGGCTCCGAACAGGTTCTGCCTCTGCCGATCATTCACTGAATATGAATGTATTCTTTACCCTTAGGACACACACACACAAGGAAAGGAAATGTCTATGTGTATCCATGTGTACATCCACAGTATGTGTGTGGGTGTTTGACAGTGAAAACAAATCTGTGTGGGTGTAGGTTTAACATTACCGTGGCTTGTAGGTAGAATGAATTTGCGATATGTTACCTTGCTTCTCTCCACCTCTTCTAAGTCTCTTCAGTCAGGGGTCCCTTGGGTTCCCCCGGGGCCCCTTAGTTTCCCATTGTCCTGCTGGTCTTGCTCAGGTGAAGATTGTCCTGCAGCTTCATGTGTCAACAAAAGAGCTTCACTCCGGTCAGATACAGTATGGCTGCTTTTTTACATAATGTATTCATTAATTTACTTGAAACCTTCTTATCAAGGAGAATAGCTTGCTACCAGGGTGTCTTACACGTGTGCACACACACGCACACACCTCCCTAGTTCAGTCCAGCATTAGTCACACTAGCACACATAAATTAAAAACACGCACTCACACACTCTTATCCTTACCTGTGTTCATCAGGATTTCACTAATGTTGTGGTCAGTCCGCTTCCACCACCAGTCTTCTGGGTAATTTTTATTGTTCTGTCGGGCTCTGTGCATTTTGACATCAGCTCCAGCAAGAGTAAAGTGGTGGAGAGGAGGAACAGTCTGTTGCTGCTCTCTGCCATGCTGTCTTCTGCTAAAACAGCTGCATGTGATGAGAAATCGCCTGCTGCAGATCTCACCCCAGTGATTCCAGTGTGCTTTACCAGATGCATTATTCATGACTGTTTAATCTTTAAGTCAATTCCGGAAAAAAATTATATACTATATATATTGTTATATTAGTTTAATAGTCCTAGAGGAAAGACTGAGCATACCGTATCTTGGTTGTCAGGCTGTGCCACCTGAATACAGTAGTGCTGTTGTCATTCTCTCACTGCAGGAAAAAAAAAAAAACATGAACAAATAACATAAAGATCCAATTGTAGTTGCCCTCTTGTTGAACCTGTACACATGCAGTGGTAAATAAGCTCGAGAGATTGGGGGCATTATGAGAAAAGCGCTAGCACAGTTGTCATTCTGATGCCAATTTAAAACACAAAGTGCCATCATGCAATTGGTTCATCTTCTGGATGAACCAGTGGCCTTGACTTTCGTTGCGGTAAACAAGCAAACCATGACTGATTAGGACGTTCATTGAGATCAGCTTTTTTTTCCTCCACGCCGAGCTGAAAAAGGCCAATCCTGGGGAAATGTAGCCGCATTAGGGAGATAAAGGCGGAAAAGGCAAAGGACAATTCTTTAGCCTAATGACAGATCCATATCTAACCGGATCCGCTGTCTCCCAGCAAGTGGCTTTGTTTTATCACTCAGCTTGCTATTTTAATTACGGATTTGTCACGTCCCGCTGGCCAAAATTAAACAATAGCTTTTGATGTTGGAGTATAGCTCATAGCCTTTTATTATATCCTTGTTATTAGGGATATCACACGTGGGCAGGGCTTGGACAATCCCCCACTCTGTCCCCTCCGCTTTTGGTGTAACAGAGACATAATTATGCTCAAGGTGATGTTTTTGATGATTAAAATGTTTCCAGCAGAGACAAGGAGTGAGTAATTTAGCAGCTTGAAAGCTCACCAAATGAATGGAAATGCAGAGCAGATTGATTGAAAGGCAGTTATCATGTTCCAAGGCTATGAGTCCATGAATTATAGTTTGAAACAGAACAGCCCCACAGGCTAGCCAGTTGTGAATTCAAACAACCTACTTTAATTTGTTACTCAAGAAGTTGAAGTTAAGTCCTTTTCAGCTCAGCCCAAAAGGAGAAAAACAGAAACTCTTAAGCTCTAAAAAGATGCTTCTTGATGCCAGTTGCAATCCTATGAAAAAGCACAAATTCACTGAACATCCCATCAGACAAACCTCCAGCCATGGTCAGAGACACAGTAAAAAGTGCAAACGCAACTCCCTTCTTTAATCCATGTGAAGTACAACTACACAGATAAAACAGTAAGAAATGAAAATGAAATTAAAAATTAGTAAATTAAAATGTTTGTTTCTGCAAACATTTTAATTGGTTTGCAAATCCTCTGCAAATTAGAGAGGTGGCAAGAAGCTAAATACAAGCTAGAGTCAATTAAAATACACATTTCTCCACATTTCTTGGCTCATACCATTGTAAACTAAAACTAAAGGGCCGGTAACTTGTCGATTGATAACAAATATGGCACATATATAATGCGAGCATGCGGTGTGTAGAAAGAAACACCAATTCTGTATTAGCATTAACACTGGACCAAAGAGATGCCCATTAAAGTTGGATGTAAAAGTAGGTCTAGTGAGTGTGCAGGTCAGCATTATAATGAATAGTTCATTCCCATTACTGAGTACCCAGCTGTTTCAGTTTTTTTTAGCAGCAGAATAAAACAAACCTCAAATATTAACATTTGATTTTTACATTACTTTTCTGCTTTTGTAGAAACATGCTGGATCAGTGGGGACTAACAGCTCAGGGTGGATAGCATGCCTCTCCTCTAAGATGTCAAATATAACTATTTTGTGTTGGTTGACTTTTAAAGAACCTCCCCTGAGCAGCAAGTGTAAAGTACTTACTGCTTAAGTGTATTTAATGCTTAAACTTTAATCCAGCAATAACACAGAGGGTGAGCATAGGGAGAAGCCATTGTCAAAAGGAAATCAATCATCATTTTACCGCTATATATAAGTGTTGCAGTATGGAGTCAGTGTTCAATATTAAATAATTAGTCATTATAAAAAAAGAGATTTGATTAAATTGTGTAAAATATTTGAATAAACCAATACAGTGTAAAATAAGTTGGGAATGAAGGTAAAATCATTATTTTGAAATGGTATTTTATTATTCTTATTTTCACAATAACATAGTTATTGGAGTATAGAGTATAGACATTTTTATTTCGTAATGACACATAATGTTACTTTCCAAGACACCACCCCCTCATCTGTCAGTCAGCCACATGCCTGTAATAATAATAACTGTAATCACAATTTTGCCAGTTTGTTCCTGTTAGCTAATGTGCTTCTGAATCAACCAACTAGCTTCTGCTCTAAATGACCACTGTACACAGACACAGAAACTGAAATGTCCTTTCATTTAGCTTTACATGACTGCATATGCTATGCAGCTAGTCATCATATTAGCTAGGCTGGCCTGTGAGCTTATTACTCAGCATGAAAGTGAAGAGCTAGTTTTAACAGCAGCATCGTTTTGATTCCAAAAATGTCCCTCAGACAAAGACACACAACTCTGTGATGAGCAATAAGACTGACAGTCTTTTTCTGCGGCCATTTTAGCCAACATGACCTAGCTAGCTGGCTGGCAGTAAAGGTAGTAGTAGTTGTGATATTGGGCTATACAAATTGACTTGACTTAACTCCACTATCATAATGACTTAATTAAATTAAAAGTGTCATTATGAAATACAATGTAATTAAGGAAAGTGACACTTTGAAATCAGACTTGTATTTTACACAATGTATTAAGTATATGATTATTTATTTCATAATGTCGTATTTATGTCTTTAATACTGAACCCTTTGGAACCAAGCGGGAAGCTTCCGGTCTGGGACGTGAATTAAGAGACCTGCGCAGGACTGTTTTCTTGATCCCTCTCCCGCCCGCTCCCATTGATTTTGTGACCATTACCGCTCAGCCGCCCATTCCCGCAACATGTGTATCCACCTGCACCCGCAAACAACAGTTAAAAGGGGACGCAAATGTTTGGGCTATGCTAAACGTTCAGAAAAACCGACATAAATCATTGCATTCATTTTTGTCAGTAAGAATTTCAGACTTGCCTTGCTTTGGTCTTGTATTGTATAAGCCTGTGTGAGGGAAGCCAGCGAGGCTGTGCAGTGACTAAACCTCACTCCCAACACCTTAAGACAAGTCGTTACCATGGCGACCTGTCAATCAGGCACTGTGTAAATTTAACCAGCGCCGTTGAAAAAGCGTGTTAGGAGTTGGCTGTTCACTTTCTCTGGTGAGTACATTTAGTTTTAAGCCTGTTGTTTGTTAGACAAAATTGTCAGCCTTGTTAAAATGACAGTTAACATGAATTACAGATGCACCTAGCTAAGCAAGCTAGCTAACTCCACACACGGCCGTTAGCTCCACCGTCTCGTCCAAATGTGGTCACGTCTGGTGCCGCTGGTTGCAAAAAATCAACATGGCGCCGCCCTATCGGCCAAACTCGAGGCTTCGAAATGGTAGTCCACAAACCAACAGGTGACGGCACGATGACTACGTCCACCTCTTATATACAGTCTATGTTTGGAACTCCATATTAGAGGACTCTCAGACATGCTACTAAAAGTGGCCTTTTTGGTTCAAGCTGCTAGCTTATTTCATGGGCTTGGCCTTTGTATTTAGGAAATTTCTAAACAAGACTTAAATAAATCAGGAAGATTTTATCGGTGACGCACTTTAGAGTTTATAATAATTATAAAGACAAACTTTATTTATATAGCACTTTTCTTAACAATAGTACAATGTTATTTACAAAAGGAAATAAAACAAGACAGATTAAATTGCCTTGTTTAGCCAGGCATAGGTGGTTATTCACATAAGCCACAGTGTTCAGCAAGGCCAGGCAGCAGCGACAGAAACACAGGCCAGCAGTCAGCCAGCCGCAGCAGGATACCCACTGAGAGCAGTACAGTCAACAGTAAATGCTGGTGTTCATGTTGCAGTTGCCTGACGATGCCAACAGAGCCCCTGTGCTACAGTGAATTTAATGTCGGAGAGCTTTTTGTAGGCTATTAGCCGCTGGATGAGTAACTCTTACCTAATATCCTGTGGTGCTCTTTTTGTAGACAAGCAAAGTACATTACTGTAATCTCAGTAAAATGTTTTTCCTTTTGATTTCTTATAAAGTCATAGTGACAAATGATGACTAAAATCTCAGAGGAGAGTGGAAACACTGACATGATATTAATGGTTTTTAATATCAATAAATTGCTTTGTAGCATTCATCGGAAAATGTAGTTATATGCCATACAACTTTATTATATAAAGTTATAACTGTATTATATAAAGTTAAATGGCAGGTAGTTGGAGAGAAACACAGCCTCAAGTAGACATACGCACATAGTGAAACTGGGGAAAGTTGGCAGGTAGTTACTGTGAAATGCTCACACACAAACACACGACACAGGTACAGAACAAAGCCCACCAAACATCTGTGCTCCCCCAGCAGCCTGACCTGACTAGCTGAGTAAATCTCGCTGCTGTGTTGTCTCTCGGTCCCCAGGGAGAATGTTTGCTGGCGTCGAGGCCTCAGGTGAGCCAGGACAAATGAATGATGCTGAGCTGCGGGATGAAGATTTAATCTCAGGGCTTTTCAGTGTGCCACTCTGGGTAAATAGGCTCCAGGATGTAGCCTCAGTCCGCCTGCAGAGGAAACTGAAGGTTAAAGTAACTTGTCCTCGCCACTGTCGATAGGCACGCTCCATTATAGCTGCTTCATTCCCATCAGTGAGGAGGAATGAAGTGGTCAGTGGCTTTTTAGAAGCTGAATAAAACCAACCTAGATGGAATATTTACACCCAGGAAATAAGGAAGTGGGGGCAACTGCTACAAATGGAGAGTTAAATATGTTTTCAATGTTGCTGAATTAGTGGTTGGCACAGTGGTATCCTCTGGAGAACTCCCCATTTTCTCTCAGTAATTGTCTGCGGTTGTGCAGACATTATTCAACAGTTTTACAGTCAATCACCAGTAAATTGTAACCCTGGACTCACACAGGCGGCATGTGTGCCACGTTACGGCTGCGCCACGGTTTTGACCCGTCCTCAGCCCGGCGTCAACTCACACTGGAAGCGTATCAGAAGCGTTTCAGCAGCGGAGCGTTTAGCCTGCCCCATGTTGTTGACTTGTTGTTTATTTGTCATTTTGTGTGCTTCTACAACCGATCACAGCGCTCTGTGAACTGTTTTCCCCCAGTTCCCTGAAGGGCTGAATTTCCCACATGGAACATTTCAGAATAAGAACTTTTTGCCTGTTAAGAAGGCTACATAGTTAAATTGTTTCTTTTTTGGTCCGTTTTAACTGTATTTATTGTTGATATATACGATTGGGATTCTGTACAAGTTATTTTATTTTGAAAATCGACCGGATTCTCTTTGCCATTTCTGTGTCTGAATTCCAATCAGCTATAATGACAGTACACTGTTTACATTTAAGTAGTATTATTATTTTAGTCAAAATAATGTAAACTAGTTTGTTTCAGGAGCAGGAGTGAAGGAAATAATGACAACAGTCACTAAGGATTAAGAATATTCTAATCTTGTATTAAAGGGTCTACCTCTTGGAGAATATTGATGCATAAGTAAAAATAACATGTGTATAAAGCCTTTTATGGGTCCAGGAAGCTGTACCATTTACAAACTAGTTTTAAGAGACTGAAAAACAATATTTGCATTGGCTGATTTCATCTGTGAGGGGCGCTTGCCAACTTAACTTTCACTGTTAGAGAATTCATTTAGTTCAACTCTGCCATTGCAGTAATGGTGGTGTCCTTAGAGAGTACAACACGTGCCGTAAATCAGAGTCGTCTATAGTTGCAGACCTCACATATTTACTGTATCACTGTTTACATTACATTTGAGGCACAGGAGAAAGAATCTTTTATTTTCATTATCCTGGAGAACTTAATTCAACAGTACAGTACACACATGTTTATCCAGTCATTTCTTTATTTCCGAAAGAAATTTGTAGGGGGGGGAAAAAATGTTTTTGTCAGATCTCCGCAGTCTGGATGAGATCATTCTCTTTAGTTACCAAGTCAGCATTACTTGCAAATTTAGAATTATAAATCTTACAGACCATGATTTCTTGCAGTATAATCAGATAAAATACACAATTTGTTAAAAGTCTGAAACACTGAAACACATAGTGTAAAAGTGATGTTTTGGCCAGGAGAGAGAACAGGAGATGAAATAAGGTGAAATGAATTCCAGGTTGTATCAGTCTTGTGGACATTTTCTTAGCTGATAACAGCACAGCAGCAGAAGTTTAAAATTATCAGTAGCATTTCAGTGACTATATTTTTCACCACTTAACAGGTTTTTCAGGATCTCATCTCATAAATTACAGTGGTGCAGGTTTAAAAGTGATATGCAGTTTGTTTACGTCCCTCCTCAACCCGGATTAATTTATATGTGAACCTCTAGGTGTAGTCACCATGTACTGTTGGATGTTTTATTTTTTTAAGTCATCAGTATGACTTAATATATCCCTTATATAGTATAGTATATATATATAGTCTTATATTGTTCTAGGCAATGTATGTCTGTGTGGTACAGTGTGTCAGACTGTTCATGCTAGGCGATGCTCGCCTTACAGGAATTAAAGTTCTGCTACTGATGAAGAGTCCACATATCTTGTTACATTTTATGTATTTACTTGACACATTGTGACATCTACAGTTAGGGCATACTTTGGCATTCTGCGTGAAATATAACCGGTCATAGACCAGATCACAGCTTGTAATAACTTGTTACAAGCTGCCATTTAGCAGCCAGGGAATATAACAAGCAATTCCTGAAGTAAACGTGCAGGAAGAGTTTGTGTAGCATCCAGTGAAGGTGGTCTACCTCTGTGTGATTAGACCAGTGTGGTGCAGCCATGGAAAATATGGCCAACAGAAGAGAGAATTGTCATAATAGTGAAGTTAGTGTCCTTCAGTTTAATTTACATAAGAGCAAAGACAGAAGTGTAGATATTCTGATAATATGATAAAACAGATACAGATTCCCAATTTGCACATGTGAGATAAGAAATCCATCAATGAAATATCACCTCACTGCACTGTAGTCAGGTCAAGATAATCAAATACTAACTTCTGAGGAAAAGTTAGAAATATAAATATATTGTACACATCATACTGGCATTATGTGGTTAAAAGACTTTCTGAGCCTCCACCTGCTGATAGATGACAACCTTCACATTTGTGGCATTTCACAAACTATCTCATCCAGAGAAGGTTAATGACGTGTGCAACCACAGAATAATCTTCAATAGCTAGATCTTCAGCATGACAAGGCAAGCGATAGTAAGGCCAACATTGATCCTCTAATGATCATGAATGATGGAGGAGTGCACAGAGAAGAATTAAATTAAAAGATAAGATTATTCACATTTCTTAAAGAAAGTACAATAGTAGAGAAGTAGAGATGGGATTCAGCAGGGAATAGATGTTAAGTCTGGGAACTCTTGAGATTCAGACTTGAGAAAAGAATTTCACTGTTTCACTTTATTAGCTGAGAAAGTGTCAGAGACATTTGGCCAACGGAATCCAGTCAAAACACATTTTGAATAAAAATGTATGTGTATCGATTTAAGGATGTTTTTCTCATCTCTAGGAAAGCAGATTTTTAGAGGATGAAGCTTTGACAGCAGTGATGTGTCAGTGTCCCTGGTGGGGCTCTCACCCGGCAAACTGGCTGCCAGTTTCTGCCGACACTTCTGTTCTGATCTACTTTAAAACTGGGACATTTCTTCATATTTAACACTGATGTCAGGAACAGTGGTTAAGATACAGTCTGACGGAAACACCCGAGGAGCAGGTGACATTTTTTATGAATCACCATCTCAACATGTTCTCAACCAGATGGTCTGGTGATTGTGGAGAAAAAAAAAACAAAAACAGAACCAGTGATCGGTGTCTATGAATGAGGAAACACTCCAGGGATTACAACATTTGGTGAACTCCTTTTGGGTAAAGCCACGACAAACACTGCAAGAAATATACTGAGCCTCTTCCTCCCATTTATTATCTCTCACAGCATTTACGTGTTGAATAATAGGATCACAGGTGGCAAGCGTTTGACAGGCAGCGTGAAAAGTTCAAATAAATTAACTGTGACCTGGAGGGGGAGGAAAATTCTGGTGCAGTAAGTAATCACACCTTTAGATATATTAAATTGACTGTGTGGAAACCCCTCTCCTCAACAGTGGTTGTCCAATCATTGCTTAGCAACCATAACTAGGCAGCGGTATGCATGAGGCTTTGGTGAGAAAGATATTCCAAAATAAACTAGTGACTGAGACCGTAAACTCATTAGGAAAGTGTTTACTGAGGTAATAAATCAAGTGAGAAGGAGGATCATTGACTCAAATGTAATCTGACATTTTTTTTGGCAACCAGTGGAGTCGCCCCCTGCTGGTCATAAGAAAGAATGCAGGTTTAAGACAATTTGTTTCACTTTTCATACCCAGTTGAGTGCAATACTAGAACAATGCTATACAGGAACAATGCTATTCTTCTAAATAGATCATTAGCTGATAAGGAGGCTGACTCTGGGATGGGTACATGTGGCTTGGTCTCAGTTTTTTTTTAATACAATATAATGTATGTATTCATCTTGTGCTTTTTAAAGTCCCCTTATGGTTCTTGTGTTAAAACGAGTCAGAAACAGAAACAGTAAAATGTCAGCTGGAGACAGCATTTTCAGCCAACTCATTGCTAACATTAGCTAGCTAGCTAAATTATCCAGCTAGCTACAGCACAATTTCCATTTCAACAGTTAAGGTAGAAATGAGAAGCGGCTTTGTTTACCTCTAGCTGAAATCAAGGACCTGTTTGAAACATTATAGTAGCATACAGTAAATATATCCAATGCTTGAATACCATCATATCATACTCTCATATCACATAATGTATAAAAACACATCAACATTAATCTGGCAAAATACACAACTTTTACTTTTATATAATGTAAAAGACGGGTTGCAAGAGCGTGTTTAACTAACACATTTTTTGGGAAATCATGTTGTGGCTTTATTTCATTTCAGATCGTACACACTAGCTCTCTTTCTTGACTTTGAATTTGCAAATTGGTGTACAATATCCTCAAAATCAAGATCCCTAATGAGTTCATATTTGATAGCCAGGAGGGAAAGTGCCAGAAAGCCTTCTCTGTGACATTGTGGTCATCAGCTCATTTTTAACTCGTTTTAAAACTGAATACGACCTCGCACTCTCACAATTCGAGACAGGCAAGGTTAAAGTCATTCATAGTGTAATGTAAACATTTGGAAATATTATCCATTACTCTATAGAACTTGCAGCAACTGTGCAGGCGAAGTCTCATTCAGTACAAAAAGGGTGAACTGAATAAGTTTGCCAAGGACTTGTCCAGGTTGTAACTCAGCTTAGCAGCTCTTTCACGCACATCACAATCACCAGAGTCCCTCTCAAATAAAACACCAAAGAGTTCATACACATTTGTGTGGGCATTGATCCATTTGGATGGGGATGAGTTAAGCCTGTCAATAATGACATAAAAGGTTTGAACCTTAAATCTCTGACTGCCATCTGAAAAAGCTACTTTGCCATCATTATCAGACTCGTCTGCAAATCTCTTTCTTTTTATTACACATTGAATGTCAAACTGGTAGGCTTGCGTTGCACTGACAGAGCGTGCTGATTCTTTGAGCGCGGCAAACTGGTCTTGTGCCAACATGAGTGCAATGACAGCAAAGACCAAGACCAGTGGCTAAATCTATTTAAGTTTTTTGTAGATGATCACTTTTTGCCTTAAACATACCCAGTACTCTATCCCACAAAATACTCATTATTCATTAGTCTCCAATTGATCAAGTTAAGAAACTAGGGCAGCAGCTATGCGTTGGGTTTGGGTTTTCTCATTACAGTCAAATGCTATTTTGGCCAATGTACCTCTAATTGCCCTGTAATTCTCATTGAGAGCTTCTGTGGAGTCTGCCCTACAACTCCATCTTGTACTGCAGAGGGATTTTAGAATGTGGCTAATGTAATTGTTTCTATTATGGAATAGTGTGTTCCAGTGATGGGATGAGGTGCTGCTAAAGCAGTTGAAAATATGAGTCGACATCCTTACAGCAATTATCAATGCTGTTGACACCTTCAAGGTTCAACAAATGGGCAGCACACATGGATAATTGATTAGGGAGTTTTCTTTTTTTAGCTGTTCCTTGAGCCCATTGTATTTTCCAGACATGCTTCCAACTCATGACTTCCAAGTCCAACCCCAAGTCTTGCCTCTTTCCAATACTGTTGTTTTGCATCACGCTTTCGGGCAACAGAAGCATCTTGCGTAGGTGTTTAGACTTGTGTAATAAAGAAAGCATGTTTGGTCTATGTTCTGCGCTCTTTTATGATCACAAATCCTCTCTGGGTGTTTCCATTCACATAACTGGGGGCGGCTGTGGCTCAGGAGGTAGAGCGGGTTGGCTGTTAATCGGAAGGTCGGCGGTTCGATCCCTGGCTTCCTGGTTGCGTGTCGAAGTGTCCTTGGGCAAGATACTGAACCCCGATTTGCCCCTGGCGGCTATTCCGCCAGTGTATGAATGAGTGTGAATGTTAGTTTCTGTTTGAGCACTTAGGCTCAGTGTATGAATGTGTGTGACTGGTGAATGCAGATGTAGTGTAAAAGCGCTTTGAGTGGTCGAAAAGACTAGAAAGGCGCTATACAAGTACGGAGCATTTACATTTTACATAACCCGCTGATAAATGCATGCCTTTGCGATGACAAGAGTTTGGATGTAAACTGAGCCAGTCGATGGTGAGTAAAGTAAGCAGTCCCTTGGCACAATTTGGTTGTTTTAGAGAAGGGAATACAGTAAATCGTTGGTGAGAGAGAGGGTCCTACATCCATCCTCTAATTTCCTCCATGGTCACAGTCGCAGCTCCCTCTACGTTAGCGCTTGCCACCAATATACTGGTGTCCAGGCTGCTGGCTGTTCCGAAAGGCAAAAAAATGTCACCACTAGCTGAACAGTCCTCGTTGCTAGTAGCTGCCTTAGCTACAGTGAAGAAACTTCCTATTTTCATTTTTTATTTTATAATCTCCATATTTCTATAGTCTGTATCTTTTTAAAATGTAAAACACTCCCACTTAGCTGCCCTGAAGGTTTGTTTGCAGGCTACAAGATTTTTGATGACGCCGTGAATTTGGCATGACCTTTCACCTATTTAACTTTGCGTTAATGTCACCTGATGCAGTCTGACCAATGAGTGGAAGGTCCGTCTGTCAACTCATAATCACACTGTATGAGTAGGCTACAATTGGCACCAGCGGACAGGTTCACGGAAAAAGGTTTAACCAGTGCCTTGGGCCCTTTAGGTGTCTTGGGGTCCTGGGCAATTGTACTGTTGCCCTGATGTTTAATCCGGCCCAGCTCGCTGTCCCACTGGCTTTTCCTTGCTGAGACTGTTGCTGTCCCTGGGGAAGAGAAACAAGCGCCTTGGCACACAAAAAACGGAGGCAGAATCACAAACACAGGTTCAGTTTAGCTTGGTTACTTCCCTTTACTTTGGTAGTATTAGGCATTGCACCAAGTCTTTCTGGTCGCACTCATTCCTGGCTTGTGCACAGCTCTTTGTCTGGTACTTCATCTCAGTTTCCTATCACTTTCACCCAGTCCCAAAACAACATGCAATGTCCTCAGCAAACCATAAAACATGCAACACAACAAAACCCAAAAAAGGCAAAGATAAAGCGTAAACAGTACAAATAACAGTAAAACCATCCAAACAGGAATAAAACATGCATGGTTAAGATCAAATGTATAAAAAAGTTACTTAAAAAGTCTGACTCACTTTGACATGGTTATAACCACCGGGTGTGATTTTAAGAACACATAGAACACACAGATGGAGGATGGATAAAGGTCTGCGAAGTTTACTTGTCTGCAAAGGACCCATTAGACCTGATGACTTGGTTAACATATGGCATTTATATAAATAATCTGTACTGGGGAATAAAAAATAACATAACGACTTCTCTAAATTGGTGGCATTCCCCTTTATGTGCTGTTGAAGTAGCTATTCTAAGACAAATATTGGTTGATTGATAAGGTTTACATTTAATTTAATTTGCAATGTATGATTTGTTTTAATATTTAATAGCTTGGTTTTGGTCTTTCACATATGTTATTCCCCCCCTGTTGCTAAGCATTAAACATCATTTCATTCATATTTGAAAGCAGAGAGAGCTGCTGTATATCTTGACCTTTGATATCTGATATTGGATATTGTGGTGTTAAGCACTCATTAATGCCTCTCATCTTTATCTCAGTGTGTTTGTTGAAAACTGTATAACTAAAAGTGTGTGTGTATAGACACAGTAGAGGTTTCATGATGAACCTACAAGCTGTCATGTTTTATTCAGAGTGAGGCACGAAGAGCAGTTCTGTTCAGGAGCCAACAACTCCTACACCTTCCCAACTCTTTCATTCTGAGCCTGACAGGTATCAGGGGGTAACATTTTACCCCTCATACCTACTAGGCTTCGTACTTTCTGTCTCACTATTTCATTTTTTTCCCTGTATCTCTGTGTTTCTCACTTACTCCGAGTGTGGTCAGCTTACAAGATTCACCAGTTTTGTTAAGCTAATCAATACATTTATATTCTGCAGTCACAAACATTGCAAGCAAGAAGAGAAATCAAAGGTTGAAAGTAGTCACAACATCCAAATAGACTTAACTGTCCTGCAACTGTAAACTGATCCTGTTAGAGTGAATTATTAGGAAAAAAATAGACTAAGAAGTGTCGAGAGAGACAGGGAATGTCTCTCTCACTCTGCCAAGCTTGTGGTAAGTTGTTTACTATGATGTTTTTATTAGAAAATGTCCCCTTGTGTTGTTTCAATGCCAACAGTAAACAAAGGAATCCAGAAAAGAGATTTACAGCTCAGCAAGTTAAATGTTTATTTGCGTTTTGGAGATTTATAACCACTTAAACTGTAATGTTCCCAATATTCTCTCTTCAGAGTAACTTCAAAGTTAAGAAAGATATTTTTACAGTTTGACAATGTCACATATTCTGATGTTTTTCAGCACGTCACCCAAGCTGTATCACACTCCTATAAAGAGAAATGAAAATATTCATGATGTTTTCTTTATGGATTCACCATTACACCAGAGAATTTAAGATGTCTTATCCATGTGTGTACACACTTCTTTGTAATTCAACATGACATATTGATACAGTAGCTTTAGAACCTGACAAGAATATAAAATAATACAAAGCACATACATCTGCTAGTATACTGTATGTATCTATTTTCTTGCAATCAGACTCAGAATCAGACAATTTTCTTCTCTTCTTTTCCTCGTTTTAAAGATGAATGAAAAAAGAAATTTGAAATTACCCTTCCAAATATGTTAATTTCTGCAAAAATAGCATAGTTTTATGCCCTATAAAAATGTACTGAAGCTTAAAATCTGAGAATTCTTTCTCCCTTTTTTGTCTCCCTGTCTGTGGTTTAGTTGTCCAACATATAAAGCGGAGAGACATCATCCTGAAAAGGGAGTTGGGTGAAGGAGCTTTCGGTAAAGTGTTCCTGGCAGAGTGTTACAACCTCAGCCCCACCAAGGACAAGATGCTGGTGGCTGTCAAGGTACATCTTCACTGTGTGGTTGCGTGTGTGTGTGTGTGTGTGTGTGTGTGTGTGTGTGTGTGTGTATTATAAACAGTATTGAAGAAATCGTTTGATATTTTGAGTAATGCTCAAAAGGCTGAAAAGGCCCAAACACAGAGAAACAGCTAGTCTGGCTTTAAAAGTAACACAATCTTCCTGCCAGCACTCCTAATGCTCTCCAATTAACACACACACACATATATCCTGTTTGTTTAATAGGTACAATAATCTAAGTGTGGTGTAATGAGGGGTTATGTGCCAGACTATGGCTGCGTCCAAAAACACTTCCTATTTACTATATAATGCATGTTTATTTCCTGCAACTTCATATGTGTGTGTAACTTTATCCATGAGCACTCATAAATCCCATGGCGGAAGAAAAAAAAGTAGTGCCCATTTCATGCACGCTACTTTCTGCTCACAACCGCCACAATGAAACACATCTCATTGTATGGATGCCAAAACAACAGTTGTATAGTTAGTTATTGGTGAACTGTAAAAAGTGGCAAAAGTTAGGTGAGCTTTCCTATGGAAGCCCAGTATTCATGCATTTTGACCTATCACTGGGTCCTGCAGTGGGTATCAAGCTGTGCAGTCATAAATCTACTGATCGCTCTGACCTAAATTACCTTTTAAGCTGCCTTTAAATCTTCTAACCCAAGCAAAGAGCAGGTACTCTGTGGGTTGACCCAGCCTTAAAAATGTGTCCACACCATTCACTAACCTAACACACCTTTAAATCATCTATGAATCCTACTCTCACCTAAGCAAAGAGCAGGTACTTGGCAGCTTGACTCAGCCTTATATCCACTGTACATTGTAACTGCTTAGGCTAACCTACTCTGGCTGGCCCACCTGGCTTGATAGGCAATGTCATATGATTGCCATGGCCCACTCCACAGTCCAACCAAAATCAGTGTATATCTGGTCCCATTAGCCAAGTGGTTCTGAAATTTATTTCTGTCATGCTCCCATTCAGAAGCTGAAAAAGGTTTGTGCCCCCCTACCACAGCAAAAGTGGATTTCATTTTTATCAATCATTAACAATACCAGCTTGAAGTAAACAAATGATTCAGGCTAGCAAAATAACCTTGCTAGCATCAGAACACTTTTATTTGTTTATGTCACCACATGAATCATATTCATACAACTTTAGATCCGCTTAACATCCATGCCCCCCCTGCAGTGACTCTAAACCCCACCAGGGACGCCCACCTCCCAGTTTGAGAACCACTGCATTAGCCTTACCAGTGGCCACTAGTTAGTATCCCTCTGGTATGAACAACTCTGCAACTCTACTCCAGACAGTGATGATTCAATATGTGAAGAATTAGTAAGTCCAAAATCTCTATTTAGTGCTCGCTGCTGTGTGTTAGTGACTGAGGTGGTGAGAGTGGTTTTAGACACAGCCATAGTTTGAACACATAAGCTAGGCTAAGCTAACCATCTCCTGATTGTATATTTATAGTTAATGGACGCATGTAAAGTTATGTGGTATCGATCATCTCATCCAACTCCCAGCAAGAAAGTGATTAAGTATATTTCCAAAATGTCAAACTATTCATCTAAATGATAGCGACTAAATGACTAAATGTTCAGGTTCATTGTTATTTCCAAGCTTCCATAGGTTGAATTACTACCGTGTTATTCAGTATCTGTCACTGATAGACATGAACGAAATGAACCTTTACTAGTATGAAAATGTCTAAAGTGAATACTGTTAGTAGGGAGCTTTGGAGTGACATTGATGCTTTGTTTTAAATAGCTCAAAGCATTAAGAACCACTGCCTCTGTGTGGTGGCTCTCAGTGCCTTAGCAGTGGTCAACATTAAGTTGTGCTTGGCAGCTCCCGGTGTGAATATGAGGAACTATACGAATGTGAAGCAGGGTGATGCTTAATACGAGGTTGCAGACTCAGCATACTTACCCAGAAAAAGAAATTACAGTCAGAAAACCACACTGACCTTGACAACGGGAGAAGTGAGTGGAAGAGTAAAGATGAAGATGTTACATCCTTTTCTTAATATTACAGGATTAACAAAAACATTTTTAATCTGTTTTATGATAAGGCTCCTCTGCAGTGTCCTCTTTATTTTTTAAAACACAATGCAATGTGCATTTTCATCTGAACCTGTTCCTGTCTGCAATAAAGCAGAAAGAGGCTCTCTGAATATACTTAAAGGTCAACAAAGGGAAAATTCATTGCAGCGCTTTCCCTCAATTTATTGTAGTTGAGCACTTGAAGGTATTGTTTTGGAGGGACGCCCAGACAAGAAACATTTCCTTAAGAGTGCGGTTTGATTTGGTAATAGAATTTTATGGACATTTTACCTACTCTGCTGTACATCTCAACCACCTCTAGCACTTCACTGCAAGAAGAGCACATATGAGTAAATATATTTCCATTTCAAGGTCTTTCCATCTGTAATAACGTCAGCAACAGACTCAGATAGCAGGACTCAAAGCCAAGGAGATTAAGAGAAGTTGCTGTATTTTCTTGTTGCTGATGGAATGTCAAGTCTTTTTTTCCCTCCAATAGAGGCAACAAAAAGGCGCATTATTGCTGTTGTTTGATTTCACTGAGATTTGATGTTTCATGTGTACTTCAAACGAGTTTAAAGTACTCCCTGCTTGATGACTTTACAATCAGATCAATTTATTTTGTGCAGTTGTTCCAGCCAGGTGAACCTATACCCCCTTAATGTCACAGTTTTAGTGATCACTGTCCTATGAATTATGAACAGTTTTATTAGGTGGATATAACATATAGCCTCAAACTCTATACTGTATTACTAAATAAAAGAGGAAATAATTTATTTTTTTTAAAAAGTTCAGAGGATTGTGTTTGGCTCTACCAAACCCAGAGAGCATCAAGTCTAAAGCTGCGTTCACACCGAAAGCAAATTTAATACTCGCTTTTCTCGTACGAGTTTGACCGCTGGACATTTTGAGACTTCACACATGCGCGTTTTAAGCGAATAAACACGGATACTACAGCTATGAACACAAAGTAAACCCTTGGCTCTGATTTAATTGAAATAAACAGATCAAACTAATGCCGAAATAACTACAATATGATGCTGTTTTGTTAGACATATGGATTCATACTTTGTCAGGTCTGTCAGCTTTTAAAATATGTGTTTTCTGAATGGAGTTCAGTTTGATCAGGGCTATGCTATGCTAACCTGTTCACAGTAAAGTACAACGACAGCTGGAATAAAGTTACAGACACACATTTTCTAAACTCACCAGGTAGTTCAACTTCCTCGCTTTCCTTTCTCCAAGTAATGTCCAGCTTTGTCCAGTTTTTATATAAAAATGAAGGAGTAGTCCAGCAGAACTCTGGTGCCATCCGACGCTAACAGCAACAGCTGAACCGGATGTGCATGGGATCTAGCTGCCGAGAAGCGCGAGTGAAGATAAATAAAGTTGTAATTCCAAAAACTAAAGTAAAAAGATAATTTAATAAAACCAGTTAACTCTGACCTCCTCCCGCTGGTAAATGGCCTAGTTGTCAGAGCAGAATCCAGACTACTACGGGTGTTTATTTCTCTGAAAGCTGCAGCGCTACTCTCCGTCCGCTTCCCCGTTCTTTAGCAGCTCCCCGTCGGCCAGTGGACTGTCATTACACTGCTCGCCTGGTCCTCTCTAAACAACGCTCTGAAGCCACCGTTGATGTTTGGACAATCTCCTCGCTGATAGGCTTTTGCAACATCGCTTCAAGAAAATTTCTCGCCCAAGTTGAAAAAACGCCTCATTCGAGGATGAGGCATTGAATTTGCGTCTTTGCATTGACTTTGTATGTAATCAAGCCACCCAAAGCGCTGGATTCGCTTTCGATGGGAAGGCACCTAAAGAGTCTACACCTACACTAGCGGCTCTGTGAGGCTCTACTTAGGCACAGCTGTGCTTTGAGCTAAATGCAAACATCAGCATGCTAACATGCTGAGGTTTAGGAGGTAGGATAAGGATTTAGAAGGTTAGTTTAGCATGCTGACACTTTTTAATTAGCGCTAAAAATAGTGTAAGTAAAGCTGAGGCTGATGGGAAAGCAAAGTGTTTTGCAGGTATTTGATCATAAACAAATAATTGGAGAAATTTAATATTTGACCTGCGGATGTAAGTAGATAAAAAGTCAGGGATCACCAAAACTATTAGGATTTACTGGGTTATATATGTACCAAATTTCATTGTTGTCGAGCAAAAACAAAACTATTATCCTCATCATGACGCTAGAGGAAAAATCAAGAAGAAGTCAGTGATATTTATCCTCTGGGGATCTGTGAATGTCCAGATATTTCTGGACCGAAGTGAACGACCAAAGGACATTGTCATCCCTAGAGCCACACCACTAGCATGGCTACAAATTGATGGACAAATTGGGCATACTGAGTGGATGCTTCAAAGCATAGAGGAGTTAACTAATTGGGTTATAGAGGAAAGAAGAAGGGTGCAGGGTGGAACTTAGCATAAAAAGGAGTGGTAAATGAAAAAGTAGACGATGTGAAACAATGCAGCACAAATTAGGTACCAGATCCTCTGAAGGATGTGCCCCAAGAAGGTGTGTTCCTGGAAGGACCAGAGAACTACGGTGAACTGACAACAGGGTTTATTATCTGCCCTCTCTACGGGAGACAAAGTTTTTCATCAAATGAACAAATTAAAGTACCAGTATTATTATAATGATATTACTTTCATTTATCTATTACTAAACAATGGAGTGAATGTCTGGTGTCCATGAACATTGACTGGAATTTACGATCAGATAAATGACTGGCACAATCAACTGAAAATACAGATGCAAAGGGTTAGGTGATTTTTTTCCCAAAGTCAGAGATAAAGAGGGCTGCATTTTCTAAATATTTGGACTGGGTCAGGCTAGCTCAATATGACCCACCCATCCATTTTATTGTTATGTTTACCTTTTCTTAATGTGTCCATCTGACTTTTTATTTTCCCTTTCAGACACTGAAAGATCCCAACCTGTCGGCAAGAAAGGACTTCCAGAGGGAGGCAGAGCTGCTGACAGGTTGCAGCACGACCACATCGTTAAATTCTACGGAGTGTGTGTAGACGGAGACCCTCTCATCATTGTGTTCGAATACATGAAGCATGGAGACCTCAACAAATTCCTCAGGTCAGTTTTTCACTGAAGGTTAAGTCAAATTGACCTTAATGTACCAAGTTGGCGCTGGCTGAGCAAATTAGAAATTCATATTATAAACCTACAGTAGATAACTAAATTGTGTGAAAGCCTGATTACAGTGAGTGCACCACCAGTACTTGGAGCATTTTTTTTTTAACTCTGGCTGGTCTTTTAGGTGGAAGTGTCCACCAACTCATTGACTGTATATGTAAATATAAAACTTCAGTAAGAGTTCAAGAAAAGTAGAAATCTTTTGTCAAATTCCTGAAGCCGATACAATATCAGGCCAACTTCACAGCTTTCTGGGTTAGCAAACATGAGTGCTTTAGTGCTTTTGTTCCGTAATGTCAGACTATACCGAGGGAAGTGACCTCTGATAAGCCTCAACAAAAGCGACACAATGCTGGTACAGTGAGCGCTTTGGTAATGGGAAGCTTCACTGGGGTTGATGTCAGTGTGCACAGAAGGAGTCTGGGATAGAAGTGTGTTGTTTCATGTGCGTTGACAGCAGCAGAGTGTGTGTGTGTGTGGTCTATCTTGTTTTTGAAGTTTGAGCAGTAGTTGAAAAGATGACATGTTACGATTGAGTGTGTGTGTGGATTCAAGAGTGCGTGAAGAATTTCTGTTGGGAAATCATTCCTGAAATGAAAGGCAATGTCGTGAATGATGAAATTCTTTCATGCAAGGCGCAAGACGTGGCTGATTTTTGGTCTATTGGTCCTGTCGGTCACATTTAACAAATGATATGTGTGGAGAATCAGTAGGAATGAATTTATAGAGTATCTGATGTGCAGGTCCAGCTCAACCTTCAGATAAACGGCGGGCGGCCTGCATTCATTCAACCACTTCTAGTGAAGTAACATAGACGTAGAAAGATGAAAAAAACACAAAATAAGGAAGACTACTACTAATCCCTCTACACTGAGGATGACTTATTACACACACACGTAAAGCAAAGAACATTGAATTGCATTAAAATTGAGAGATGGTGAAAGAAACACAGCCTGAGACAACTTTGTCTGCTGAAAATGCTGCAAAAACTACTCCAAAACCACCAAAGTCTCATATAGCAGCCACAGAATTAATAAAAACTATTTATCATGGCAATTAAAGGTGCCTGTAGGTTATAGTTAATTTGTTAATATTTCTAACAGTCTCTCTTTATTATGCTAGTTATTCTCAAGAGGTAGAAAAAGGCACCAATACTGCCAAGATAAGGGTTATTAGCACTGTAATGAGCGTTGGGTTACTTATTAGAGGGCCAGCCAGGTTACTGTCTGCTATGCTGAAAAGGTTTTAAAGGTTCCTACATCCAGTTGTTAGAGTGAGATTATGTAACATTTAAAAGTAGATATGCCACAAATATACTCTTACAAATGAAAAGTTTTATTCATTAGCTATAAAACACACCTTTTCTTAATTCAGTACCCTCAGCGGTTTATCTGGTACAGCCTGACTTGGTCTGGTATGACCGGAGTCTTATGGTGGCTAATGTTAGCATGTTAGATGTTGCTTCATGGCTGACATTACTGAGTCAGTTCACTGACTTTGTAACCCTTTGTGACTGTGACTGTAATTAACTCTTCTGGCCACCGCTGTTCAGCAAAATTTACATAGTCCACTTTAAAACAGAGACTACAACACTCCATCTTCAGTATTAGTTCATTAAATCAATCAATGTTATTTTTTGTAACCCAGAGCCCACGGCCCAGACGCCATGATTCTGGTAGACGGCCAACCACTGCAGTCCAACGGAGAGCTGGGTCTTTCCCAGATGCTGCACATCGCCACCCAGATTGCCTCGGGCATGGTCTACCTGGCCTCCCAGCATTTTGTTCACAGAGATCTGGCAACCCGCAATTGCCTGGTGGGCAATGGCCTGCTGGTTAAGATTGGAGACTTCGGCATGTCCAGGGACATCTACAGCAGTGACTACTACAGGGTAAGACCTCGCAAAGATCCTTATTTATACTTCAAAATTCTGGGAGCTAGAGAGGTTTCAGAGTTCAGACTGCCAAAGTGTTTAACTTTTCTTAACTATATTCAAAAAAAGTAGCTGTTCATAGCATCACTATGCCTCTTCCTGTACATTTTTCCGTAACGCACGAATGACATAAGCAATAGTAGATTCCACCTGACACAAAAAGTAAATTAAAGTTGTGGATCATCACAATACTTGTGACTTTGTTTGTAATTGGGTCCAAAACAACCCTAAATAAATCCTCCAGTAGCTGCTAACTAACAATGTATTTTTATTTTGCTGCTCTCTCTTGGGTCATTTTTTGTTTATATGTTTTTGTTTCCATCTTTTCTTTTCTAAGGAGAGTTAACAGCTCTCCCTCCCCAGTGCAGCCCCAGGCCCCCACACAAGTCCTCGTACATTCATGCGAGGATGGAGAGGAGTGCAGTGTAGTAGGAGATGAACCTGCTGAGCCTCCAGCCTGGTGCTTAGAGGCTTGTTTATATAGCTTCCAATTCATGTCCTCTGTACTGTTTAACACGATTAGCAACTCTGAACGCCGCAAACCAGGCAACAACTGCTGGGCTGAAGAATTTAGCATTTTTTTGAATAAATTAGTGGATATTATGGAGTGATGGCTGCTACAGATCTGGATCCTTTGAACAGCATGGTCTTGTGAAATGACTTCAGGTGCGCCTGATTCTGTTTTCCCAGCGTGACAGCTGGGCCAGTTCGGACTTTGCTGGGGGCCACGCCAGAAGTTATGAAGTACTTGCCTGCTGGGTGAGCAACTCTGTACATATAAAATCATTTGTAAAGAAATTTGAGCGAGATGTATTTAGTGATTGGAACATGGCTCCTCCCTGCACACCATCTGTTGGTGTGTAAAGAATTAAAATCTCAATATTTTGTTTGGGTTGTTATAGAATTATGGCATCATTGTGTGTGTGTGTGTTTGTGTGTGTGAATTGTTCAGTGCAGGCTAGGGATATGTGTGTTTCAGTATAACCAATCCTACTAACTGTTTAGGCCCTCAGTGGACAGAAAGCTGTCAGGTTGGGATGACTTGATTATAAATGGTCATGGGTAATTTAAAGATCTCGGATCACAGCAGAGCAGCAGTGTTGGTAGGCTGTGTCCAAACAATGTAAGATTTAACAACATAACATAGATACCTTTTCTCATATAAATTCCAACGCTGTCTTGGTGTAAAATTAGTTAAAACACATTTTGTTTCGCACATATAAAACTATTTACATTACAGAAGATCAAAGACCTTTCTTGTGTTCTGTGACATAGCTTAATAGCATGTTCATTTACCGGCCACACTTCTGAAATATAATATTCAAAGCTTATTGATGATTTAACATCAAGGGTATAGAAATACTTTACTTACAGTCTTGAATGCTCATTATAAGCTCTTTGTGGAGGAGGATAATTGGATGTTTAGACACTGTTGGCTTCATGTAGGCCAGTTTCATGATACCATAGCATCGAGTCTCCTATTACAGTAATTGGAGTATGCACGCATGGATTTTGTGTGAATGATTCCAATTTTGAATTTGGCAACTACATAGTTATGATTCCACAGTTGCCTCTGAATTTGTTGCTCATTGTAGTAGCCTGAATTGGACTTTTGAATAGTGTACTTTGGTCTTTATGTCTGAGTTGACTTGATTTAAGATCAACTATAGAAGGCCAATGAGTGTTTTAAGTTGAAGTAAATGTTATAGTGCTAATCTGACCTGTGCTTATCATGGCAGCTTGACATTTGCAAAAATGAAATGCCCTCTTCTTTGCAGATGATGTTGTTTTAATGTTCCCTACTCTCCTACCAGTGTGACTGTGGATGTACTAGGTAGCTGAGAGCTCAGATGGACCCCTTTGGGCAAACAGAGGACAAGCCTGTGTGTGTTTCTTTTTTTGGCCCAGAAGAACAGTTAATGTAATTGTCTCTGAAGGGCAAGTCACAGCTGATTTAGCAGCCGGATACTGCTCAGCTGAAAGATTAAATGGTTCAGCTGATTGTTCTTATCTTTAGAATTATAAGCCTAATACTGTATATAGGTGCTGTGAGTTAACTGTTCAGTCAAAAGACAGATAACTGCATGAGGTTTCAACAGATATCAGACCTCACAGGGAAACAAGGAGCTGTGTGAGCTGAGTTTTGTACTGTCTTCATATGTACGTCCACAAACTTAGATTATGTAAGTTTCTGTGAGCGAAAGATTCATAAGGGAGTGTTAGGACGGTGTGTGGGGTAAAAGCCCTCACCTACCACTGCAGGTGCCCTGCTTAAATCCTGGACTGCAGTGCCCCAATACATGGAATATTCATAAGTGGGAAGCCAGAGAGGATTGGCAGGTGAAAAGAAGCAGCTGGTGACTATATGTGTATCTACACACTGCTCTGGCAGACAATGGAAAGTTAAAAGGGCCGCAAAGGGAATATGCGGAAAGATAAGTAGAAAAATATGTCCAAAATTGTTTTCAAATTGCTTTATATACTTACCTGTACAGGTGCTTGTGTGTGTAGTGTGTGTGTGTGTGTGTGTGTGTGTGTGTGTGTGTGTGTCTGACCACTAAAAGCAAGTTCTGTGATTACAACTAAATAAATACATGTGAAAAGAAGAATGAATAGCCCCCGCAGCAACAGTGTATCAGGGAGAAGTGAGTCAGTCTGTGGTAACTTATTCAGTCAAATGTCGGTTCCTTCTATCAAATTCAGTGGTGAATTTGTTGAGGAAAGGTTGAATAATTTATTGAATCATTTGCTGATTCAACACAAGTGTTGAATCTCACACACACACACACACACTGCAGTGAGGAAGGGAGATCAGTTCTTACAAATCTGTATGTTCAATTAGGTAGAAACCAGAGAAATGGTTAGGACCAGTTTAAATTCAGGGTGGTGTGTGTATGTATTTATGGATTTGTGTGTGTATATGTATATATGTGCCTTGTGTGAAGCTGCTGTTTGGTGCGCTGTGATAACATCACTGTCCGCCTACACAGAGGAATATTGACAGAGCTCAAAGATAAGGAGCTCCTAACAGTATTGGACACTTTCCCTGTGTTGAGTGATTATAAATAGCAGCGCCCTGCCAAGAACACAATCCTCCCATTGCTGACTAGTCGTATTGACGCTTGTTGCCCTCTGGGACTCCCAAGACACTTTGCAGCAGGAGGGAACAACTTCAAAAAAAGAGATTAATATTGTCCTAAATCACATCCATCTGTCATACCCTCCTGCTCCGCCTGCACTGAATTTGCTTTTGTGTTGTTTCAAAAGACACAACTGCAGAACCTGCACAGGCAGACGGCATCACCGGTGCCTGCTATGTAGGTGTTTTATATCACTGTCTCATGATATATTGGGTAATGTTTTCTGAGTTCAGAGAGTGAAGCACTGAATTATGCATGTTTAGGTAGATATAAATGACAGTGACTGCTCTAAAGGAGTGAATGCATTAAAGGTGCAAGTAGCAAGACTTGTGTGTGAAATACTGCTTTTAACCAGAAATGTTTTAGCATCTGAAAGACCAGATGGAGGAGCTCAAGGAAGGCCTCTGTCAATTTGCAGGTCTTCTCAAATATCATTAGATGCATTGTTTTCTCACAGTGTAATGACAGAGTTACTAGTACAATATGCAATCATGGCCCTTGGCAGCTAATTTTTCTTATAATATCCAGTTGCATTTGTACAATGTTCATTGGTTATGTTGAATCTCCCTGATCTGTTGCAATTAATTAACCATATATTTGTAATTTGTGTTAAATTAAATTCCTCGTACTTTGAAAAAAGGTTTCAGCTTGGCTTTCAGAAAGCTGCATGTAGACTGCATGTTAGACGCTGGTTCTTCTAGACAAGGAGAGAAAAAGCTTCAAAACAGCTCATTACAGCCAAATTATGAACAATGACATATAGGTTCCTGTCAGGGGATGTAGAGGCTTCCAGTTTCTACTTTTTAACTAGAGTATATTAAAAATTCTCCAGAGTTTTCTCCAGAGTCTTGCTTGCAGCCTGAGTGTTTTCATTTAGCAGTGGCAAGGCTTTGTTTTTCATTTCAATGAGTGTAACATTGTCTGAATGTAAAGCAGGATGGTGTTGGTGTTGAGAAAGAGAAAGCATGTGTCCGGCTACCTTTAGAAGGAAACAACGATTACAATATTACCCTTAATATTTGCTTAGGAAAGAAAATTGTTTTAAAGTCAGAATCTGCATATCTGACATGTCAAACACTGTAGCAATGTTATAATCTAATGACTCAGTTTCAAGGACTTAGTGTTCTTTCTGACACTGCCAGGATACCTCTGCTTACCTGCACTGCTGTGCTTTGAAGAAAAATGGTCCCCAGGTTTTCAGTGTTTCAAGGAACAAACAGACACTCCTCTGCTGCATTATTTATCAAGCGCAAGCTCCTCAAAACTGTATGCAGCTTGGTGCTAATGAGTACACAGACATTTATTACTGCTGCATGAAGGAATGAGGTCTTGTTGTCTTGGTCTTGTCTTTTCTCTTTTAGCTCCTGTCTTACGTGAACTAAGAAATGAAGGAGATGCTTCCATTGACCTCAGAGGAAATCTGGCTTTAGAGGGGCCAAAAAATATTAAGACAAAAAATAATAGAGCTAGTTCAACATTTTGGGAAATATGTTTTGCTAGCTTTTTTGTCAGGGGTTACATGAGAGGACTTATACCACTCTCAATTCTGTATGGTAAATATTAAGTTCCAAAGTCAGCAGGCTACAAACAAACATATAGAAAAAACAACATATGAAATGTTATTCAGTGTACTGAATGGTAGGCAGATTTTGTTCCCTTTAGCTAGTCTAGCTTCCCCATTTACAGTCTTTATGCAAGCTATGCTAACCTTCTGCTAGCTGTAGCTTTGTATTTAATGCACAAATGTGAGAATGGTATCAGTCCTCTCGTCTAACCCTCGGCAAGGAAACTACCAAACTTATTTTCCACGTAGACATTCATGATCCCCAGAGGATGAATCCTACTGACTTTCCTGATCATTTACCCTTTCCTAACTGGCACCATCAGGTAGACATTTTTTGCTTTTAGTGAAATATATCAACAAGTATTGGATAGGTTGCCATGAAATTAAGCACAGATATCTATGGTGCCCAGAGGATAATCCATAGCTTCCACGTAACCTATGGATTAGTACAAAATCTGGTACGGATATTCATGGTGCTCAGATGATGTATCCTACTGACTGTGATACCTTGACGTTTACTCTAGCTGCACCTTGAGGTTAACATTTTTGGTTTCAAGTAAAATAACCATTGAATGGATTGCCATGACATTTGGCACATACATTCATGTTCTCTTCAGGATGAATTGTAATTACTTTAGTTATCCCTGACTTTTCCTCTAGAGTCATCTTACAGTCAAAATGTTAATTTGGACAATACTTTGGTTTATGGCCAAAAAAGAGAACTAATGACATTACCATCAGTATGTATGTGAACACACTAAGATGGTGAACATGGTAAACATTAAAACTGCTAAATATCAGCATCTTAGCATTGTCATTTTGAGCATGTTAGCATACTGACATTAGCATTTAGCTCAAAGCATCGCTGTGCCTAAAGACAGCCTCACATAGCTGCTAGCATTGCTGTAGGCTCTTAGTCTTGTTATTCATTTATCACCAAATATAACCCATGTAGAAGGTTCTCCAGCACATACTGTTCCAGAAGACATATAATTTCACAGTATCACAGGCTCTGCTGATAATTTCATATTCAGAGTGGAGTTACAAAGTCAGCAGCAACACTGTGGAGCTACCTATCTACACATTGTATTGCACAAGTTGGTCTGGATAACTAAATACAGAAAATGTGTATGTAAAATTGCACGTTAGCAATAGTGCAGTGTGTGCGTGTGTTTTGAAAACGTTCAGAAACTTTCGCCACCCACCGGCATGCAGCAGCTAGAGTAGATACCACTTTATCTCCACTTGGCAGCAGCGCAGCAGGTAGAAGCCTAATGGACATCATAGCCTCTAAAAGTGAACTTGTGTTCACTGCTGTTTGAGCTGGGAGAGCAGAGATAGCAGCGTGGTTAGAGCAGGAAGAGAGAGTGTATAGATGGTTATCGGGGCCCTTTTAAGATGTCTGGGGCCTCCCAGGGCTCCCTGAGGGCTGTAGAGCGCCCATCGAAGAGCCCAACTGGGCCAGTAATCTATCCCCCTGCCATGCTGCTGTGCTCTCCACGCCGTTAATCCAATCACTCCCCTGCCATGGTGGGACAGGCAGAGCACTAATCCAGTTTACACAGCAACAAAAAAAAAAGCCCCAGACTCATTCCTCACTCCCCGCAGAGCTTTGCCAGCTTCTCGATGTGACATTGAGTGAGAAAGATGAGGATAATTACAGGGGCAATTATTTTATTTTTATTATGTGTTCAGCCTTTTTTTTCTTTTCCCCCATGTTCCAAGCTAATTGCCATGGCCTTGTCACAAAAACCCAAGGTGATAGCATGCAATCATTTGGGAAGCAGAGAGTCAGCCTGTTTAAATGCGCCTCGCCACAGCAGCAGCAGTGGAATCATTAGTATGCATCTGATGAGGTTTAGCCTTGTGTGCAATGGGCTGGGTGGACCTCAGATAAGTCATTTAGACTAACAGGAACTTAATTAATTTTGTTTAATCTTTATAAAGCTTCACAGGGGGACAGATTGGTATACAGCCCCTCACCGACTCCTTCGCCTTGCTTTCAGCCCACCTAGCTCGGCTCAGCCCAGAGGTTTTACACAATGGGGGCGACTGGTCTCGGCATCAATATTGGCTTAATGTTGTGTACAATACTAAAACGTTGCATGTCTAATGAGACCAGGTGGGGGTATAAGTCAGTGTTCATTTGGCCATTAGCCTGCAGTGGAACCCTGGCTAATGAAGTCGAGGGTGAATGCGAGACAAAAAACTACTGCCAGCCTTCCTCACTGCCACAGAAATCACTGTGGGACTGTCAATAAATACTGTGTGTGTTCAAGATATAGAGAGGGCACCTAACTTGAAACACCTCTCAAATTTATGTTTTCCTTAATTACTATTTTATCTGTCCTACCACTGAAGATAAACACCAACAGCTTCAATTGTCTTCCAGGGTGGTGTTTAATCTGGGACTCAGAGCCAGAGAGTGAGCTGGCAGTCTGAAAATTAGGAGGTAAAGGATAATTCTGTCTTTGAGATCCTGCTTATACTTCAGATGCCCTTGGGTTATAAGAGTTATAGAAAGCAGAATTGTGACCGGAGGATCCTGGCAAAATGATACAAAAGTGTGTCTCAACTCTGCACTAAGATGCAGTTGTGCAGAGCACTTAACCCCTGGTGGGATTAGTAGAAGACTGTGGTTGTACTAGGCGACTCTGAGGTGTAAAAATGTATAAATGTATTAATGTGAAGCAGGATGGAGCTGAAAGTGTGTGTTCAAGAAAACCCTCTCTGGACTTTTTGATAAATGTAATAAAGGAAAAACATGGTGCGAAGAGGAGTAAAAAAGACTCAACATAACAGCATTTTGCATAACCAATATGAATTCAAAATTCAAATTATCTGTGACGTACACTTATTTTGATATATCTCTCAAGACTTACATCAAATCACTTGTTCAAAGAGAAGAAAGAGACTGACTTGTCACCACAGTATTAAATGATTTGTTTAGATGGACATTTTTTTCAGTGATGGAGGAATGCAAGTGAAATGATGCCCTCCATTAGTTTTGCTGAAACACTACAAAGACCAAATGTTGGACATTCTGGAGGTTAATGGAGTGTGGTTTTGATTCATAGTCAGCATACTGTAGGTGTTGTTATAGAAAACTGTCTCCAATGGTCTTTTTAACCTCTAGGCCATGTGTATTATATCTCTTTGTGTTATATACAAGAAAGGCATACAGCCTTGTGTTACAACTGTGCAGTAAACATTCTACACTACACGGCAGTCATTGACTTCTTCAGGACAATATAAACAAGGGTTTACACTGAACAAATCCAAAATGGCCCAAAATACATGTAAACTTACTTTAGGTCCAATTTCCAGAGGAGAGAGCTTGAGGTTCTTCTTTTTGTGAGATGATGGGGAATTGCATTGTGGAAGTCATAACAGTCTTATTAACCATTTAAGATGCACTTGGCTTCTCTTGGTTTTACAAAAACAGTTATTTACAGATATTTTATTTGAGAATACACCTTACTTTAATTAATTCATTAAATGAAAACATCCATTTAGTCTCTGTCCCCATAGTTTTGCATGACAGGGGAGAATAACCTTCGATCTTGAATTTGTTTTCCATGCCAAAAAAGCGTAAGTGACCCCATTATTGAACTGCAACGGTGCAATTGGGATTATTATTTAATATTTTGGGAACCCATTTTTCTACTCAGTGGTAACTGTCATTTGCCTGTCCATAGTATGTTCAGAGGATTTCCCATGATCCAATAGTGATAACCCTAAACTAACCTTCTATTTCTGTTTTGAATCTTTAAGAATAGATTCACTAAAGCAACACACCTCTTAAGCTGATGATACACAAAGCAATATTTAGAGCAATGGTGCTGGGCAATGTTGCCGTCAATGGTAATGAGCAAAGATTACTACCGTAATCCCCTTCCCCCATCACTCCGCCACCCTCCCCGCACCACCACTATCCGTTCAAAACATAGTTAGACTTGCCACCAGCAACATTGCCCAGCAACATTGCTCAAAAAGTTGCCCCGTGTATCATCAGCTTTAGTTCCAACTTGTAATAGGCATTATCATGCACTTGACACTGAAACAGGAAACTGTTCCTATTTAAATCTGCATAGATTTTTGATGCTGAGCTTCCAATTTCTTTTACAAATCACTGGTGTTTGCTATTTAACTGTTGGTCACAGTTATCTTTCAGTTGTTTTGGCCGAGCCATGTACAAAACATTATTTTCATTCATTCAACTTTCTACACTGTCGCCACAAGTTATAGTAGTCATTACAATTTCCTCCCATTCCTCATTCTCCAAGAGTTGCTTTAAAACCATAGGGGACCTGACATGACTAAAATGTTGTATGACTGAAGGAGAAATAAAGAAGAGCCATTAAATAAGCAAACTGACACAGAAATGTTAGTTACACAGAAATATCTGACTGCCGTTTGCTAACATTAGTCAGCTTGAGCTACTGGTCATACCAGACCAAGTAAGGTTGTAAGAGCAAAACCCCTTAAGTGTATTTAATTGAGCAAGGGTGCATTTTATTAATTATGAATTGAACATTTCATTTTTAAAAGAAAGATTATAATATTACTCTTTTCACTCTCCCCAATTTATAACGCGTTTACTGTTTAACATTTCTTACGTAGAGATTAGTTGTTACTAAATAGTGACACATACTAGAAGTGCCAGGTGTAACTATTACATAGCTAACAGCATAAGCTGACAAAGCTAATGTTAGCTTGCTAATATACTCAACCTGATAAAAATGATGATTAACAATGATATATAAGTGGGATGATTTTAAATGTCCCAAAAAGTAGACTAAATGACCAAATAATGTTCGTTAGGTTAGCATAATCTGATCTAATGTGTCTCTGATTGTAAACTACATTAATACTACAAACTCTAAAACATACTATTTACATGCATAAAAAAACAAAGTCAAAACTACATTTAGAAAATATATTCAGTTAAGTTTAAGATATGATTCAGTTTAAGGTATGATTTGGTCTCTAAGCAACTAATTTACATATTAATGTCTTTACAAACTATTGTGCAACCTGATTTGATAAATGACTAATAGAAAGGACTGACACATAAACTTAAGAATAGTTGTTGGCAACCCATCCAGGACTTTGGACAAGGTAATAGATGAAGGACAAGTCAAGGTAAACAAACAGAGGACTCATACTAAACAACTAAATTTGATGAAGTATACAAACTAGAGGATGTTCTGCATAAATGCCCAGGAAGCAGCAGCCTTTTGGCTGACTGACAAATCTCATGTTTCTTTAAAACATCCAGAAGATGCATCTGCTGCGTCAAGCTAACACGCAGAGATTGTGTTTGACTTTCAAAGGAAATGTGTAATGAGCACGCTACGGAACTAGGAGCTAATTAGTAAGACTTGAGTTGATTTTTTTTTCAATACTTTAAATGCCAGACAATGCTCACAGCTGAAGGCGCACAGATGTTGGAGCTGGTAAATGGAGTTCGGAGAAGGGCTTATGATTAAGTGAATCTGATTGTGTTGTAACCCAGAGGTAAAGAGCGGAGGAACCACGTGAGGGTAAATTCAGCTACAGTAAGAGGTTGTCCTAATGATGATTTCAGAGCTTATGGTATATGTGTGACTGTGTATTTGATTTTGTTTTGTCCTTAAGCACAGCAATTGAGCTCAGAAGTGCCGATGGATGCACGGATGGATGGTTGGAAAGATGGATCAGTCATTGCATGGATGGATGAGTGGTTGTGGTGATGGATGGATGATAGATGTGTGTCTGATACGCTGCAGGAGTACTTCCACTGACTTAGAGATAAAAACATCAAAGGGACTTAAAAATCCATCTCATTGTTATCTTGACAAAAGTGTCAAGATAACACAAAGATAGCCAGCAAAAGCCAAAAGCTGAACCCAATAACAAAAACTAAATGACAGCAAAAATCACCAAGAAAGGAAGTCATAGGACAGCAATTTATTCCATACAATAAGTAACAAGTGCATGTACTGCATTTTCCCCCAGTGTTATAATATAACACAGTGACACTGGGAATTAAAAGTACATAGTTTTTTCTTGTATGAAAAATCTACATACCCTAGAACATAATTTGTTCATAATACATTATGATACAGCCTACCCTGTATTATGTTCTATATGATAAAAATATATACTATTGGCTATATATTAAATGTTTATTCAAATATATCAATTCTCTATAAAAACAATGTCAGCTAATTTGTCCATGTCTTTTTTTGTGGTGTTCAGTTTGTACCCTCCAGATTTCATTCTTTCCCTTTAATGTTTGTTGTACTTACTTTTTTTTTGTTAGGACTTTTTTCTAGTAAATGTGACATCATTAACCCACCAGCAAATGTATCGTCTATGTGAATTATTCCACTGACTAGTGTTTTTTCTTTTTCTTTGGGGCTTTCAACTGCATCTTATGGTCTTCCTCAG
>NC_060169.1:31264976-31293517 GCF_021292245.1 Micropterus dolomieu | reverse complement strand
AGCTCAGAAGTGCCGATGGATGCACGGATGGATGGTTGGAAAGATGGATCAGTCATTGCATGGATGGATGAGTGGTTGTGGTGATGGATGGATGATAGATGTGTGTCTGATACGCTGCAGGAGTACTTCCACTGACTTAGAGATAAAAACATCAAAGGGACTTAAAAATCCATCTCATTGTTATCTTGACAAAAGTGTCAAGATAACACAAAGATAGCCAGCAAAAGCCAAAAGCTGAACCCAATAACAAAAACTAAATGACAGCAAAAATCACCAAGAAAGGAAGTCATAGGACAGCAATTTATTCCATACAATAAGTAACAAGTGCATGTACTGCATTTTCCCCCAGTGTTATAATATAACACAGTGACACTGGGAATTAAAAGTACATAGTTTTTTCTTGTATGAAAAATCTACATACCCTAGAACATAATTTGTTCATAATACATTATGATACAGCCTACCCTGTATTATGTTCTATATGATAAAAATATATACTATTGGCTATATATTAAATGTTTATTCAAATATATCAATTCTCTATAAAAACAATGTCAGCTAATTTGTCCATGTCTTTTTTTGTGGTGTTCAGTTTGTACCCTCCAGATTTCATTCTTTCCCTTTAATGTTTGTTGTACTTACTTTTTTTTTGTTAGGACTTTTTTCTAGTAAATGTGACATCATTAACCCACCAGCAAATGTATCGTCTATGTGAATTATTCCACTGACTAGTGTTTTTTCTTTTTCTTTGGGGCTTTCAACTGCATCTTATGGTCTTCCTCAGTTGTCATTGCGTCACTCCAGTCATGTGATAACAACGACACAGATGGAAGCTCTGGAATGGAGTGGAGCTTGCATGAAATGATTTTCATGTTTGACTGTCAGTCAACTTTCCAGACAATCTGTTGTACTTTCAAACATGCCTCATTCGGATGGAAACAAATCAAAGCAGCAGTTCAGTATGCTGTAACAACCGCAATGGCTTCACATCCAATCACACCAGCATGTTAATAACATTATCTGTCAATCAATCACTGTAATTAATACTGTCCGAGGATTTTGAAACTTGCAATACTTTTTCCGCTCATTCCCACATCAGTCTTGTCCAGTTTGTCCCCCCCATGATTAAAGCACAGCCACTGACATGAATGGGAAATAGATTCTAAAACAATGCCTGCTAATGGAAGCTGAGAGCATGGATGATTAATGGATGATTGTTTAATCGATTAATATCCAGCCTCAGAGGATTAACAGCAAGGGAGATTTCATTTCATGTTCTGCTGGTTCGTAGACATTAAATAGCTTACAGCTGATATCTCCCCTGTCCCAGCTGGTACCTTGCTTTATGCAAAAACTCTCCTATGAATGCAGGAGGTTTACATTGGCAGCCATATGAACTACTTTACTATGAGGGTCCATGTGAGCATGCATTCAGCAGTTTTCTTAACCCCTTGGTTGAAACCGATTTATAAAAAATAAAAAAGCTGATTAGAACACATTCAATTCCACGCTTTGAGACTCTGATCCTCTGCTTAATGCCAGCACTTCTGCAGAAAGGGGATTGCAGATTGCTATTTTTCATGAAGAACAAAGGGGCGGTTTAATACCACATCCTAAAGAATTTCATATCCTGCAATTCAATACATACAGAGAAGGTGGAAGATAAGTCAGCATTTTCCTGTATTGCATCAGTGTTAACATCCAGCAGCACAGCAGACACTCATGAGATGTTAAGCCCATCGTATCAGTTACACGCAAGGAACGTTAATCCCCAGGCACCTGGGAGTTGTGTTGATGACTGAATTTTCTAGTCTGTGTTTTAGCTACAACATTCATTTGCAATAAAGATCTTTTCTCCTCTCCTGTCTTTTCTTCTCTTCACCTCACCTCAGGTTGGAGGACATACCATGTTACCTATTCGCTGGATGCCCCCGGAAAGCATCATGTACAGGAAATTCTCCACGGAAAGTGACGTCTGGAGCTTTGGAGTCATCTTGTGGGAGATCTTTACCTATGGGAAGCAGCCTTGGTTTCAGCTGGGTAATAACGAGGTACAAAGAGCCTGAATTTAGATTAACCTTCACAAGATACAGTACATATATATCATGAACGGCTGTACTGCAGGCCTTCATGCACACAGTGACAATAAGCTCCAGGTTATCCAATGGCAAATGATGAAGTCTTGAATGTTTCTTAACATCTCATGGGTGGTACAAATAAAGATATTTATTTCAAACCAAATGAAAAACAGTATGTTTAATTCATGTAGAGTTGTTATTAAAGCAGAAGAAGTAGGAATTGAATAGACTGGCCTTCCCACACAAAGCATCAAGGGCTAAAGTGAAAGCATGAGCTTTCTAATAACAGATTTAAATGAACACTGCCATTTTGGATCTTAATCTACTGCCTCATGTTGATTCTTTTCTCTTTCTGAGACTCACGCTGGCCCAACGAGGTGATAAATTGATGCCGCTTTGCCACCAGACAAGATGCCGCATTACATAACACCCATGATTGGTTTGTTGTTTCATTGGAGGCTCTGCTTTGAATCAATAAAATTCAATTAGGATTACTCTTGTAAAGCGAGCATATTGAGAAAATTAAATTGACCCAAAAGAATAACCTGGCATGTGGCATGCTCTCCACTTCAAGCGAAACATCAGTATGCTCTTGGACTTGACACAAATTAGGATTTGCACATTTCTATGTATGTTGCGCAAAAAGATTTGAGACACTTTACATGAAACAGCTGATATAACTACGTTGCTGAAGTCTTACAACAGTGTTATAAGATGAGCTCCGTATTATGTCATAGCCAAAATCTGTTTCTCATTAGTCATTGTGTCTTCAGGTAGTGTTAGATTGGATTAATGTACTTATTATTCAGTTATTCAGATTGAACATTTATAATTCTGTATCAGTGACAGTGATGACTGGAGCGTAGGATCTTGTTTCAAACAGGCCTCATTCTCCGCTGGGCCCTATAGGCTCCACCACTTTCCTCTACTTTCATTCAAAAAACAACTAGCATCACAGAGAAAAAGAAAGCTGCGCCACACCAAAACACCTGACATTACAAACTGCCATGCTGCCAAACATTGTTCAAACCCACAAAAAACTTTATTTTAAATTCTATAGGAGATCGCAAAGTTTCCAAAGATACCAAAATATGTCAGGCTGAATATAGAGGAAATGTGTTTAAAATGATTCACAACACATTTGATGGAATGGTGCAGCCATGAAAGACATGGGGTCTTGGGTTTCTATATTTCACTCAGGGTAAACATCCTATTGCTTGAATGCTTGTCAGAACAAGTGGATACAGAATATAGCTATGCTGCCAGACAGTGAGAAATAAGATCATTTGAACAACTCTGAAGCAACTTTAGATGAAATGAAAGGAAAAACTATATGTAACATTATGCTGAAACACTACTGCAACCAGAGATCCGGGATGAACTGGTCTTCAACTTTTTCTATTCAGCAATGATCTTTCTACGTGGGTCTCTTTGTAGCAGCTGATCCACATCCAGCCTGGTGCACCTTCCTGCACCTGAGACCCCCACTGATTATCTGTCTATCCGTGTTGCTTGTTAAGTTCAGGGACCAGAGTCGTGCTGCATTTATCACTAGCTCTTTGATTTGATATGAAATTTGTACTTAAGTACAGTACTTGAGTAAATGTACTTAGGAAGGAAATTCTTGAACTGGTCAGCCCTTATTGGTGAAGAAGGTTTCAGGAAACTCAGGAGGTCTTACACGGCAGTATTTATTGAAGCTTGGCTGGGGAGAAATGGCACAGCAGTACAGAGTGAGAACACCGTGTAGTGCCAAAACCAAATCCCTTCTTGATCCACAATGTTTATTTATCCCTGTTTATTGTCCCTATGGAGTCTGTGATGTACCCCCTAAAAGGTAATTCTCTACTGGTCTAAATATATAACCATAACAATAATAATATAATAACAATAATATAACCATCTTGTTGGATGTTATATTATTCTCATAGTGTTTCCACAAACAGTTACAGAGACGTTACACAGCTAGGGACAAAATAGGACCTGAGGTAAAGCAATATTCAATTTAAGGCCTTAGTTAGTCACTTAAAGGAGAACTCCACCATTTTTACACATCAAAATCTGTTTACAGGCAGGGTGCGAATTATACAGTGACAACTGGGGGGGTCAACTTTTTTTCCAGGTCAAAAAAGGAAACCCAGTACAGCGCAGGCGTGTGCTTCAGTGAATTAAAATCTTACAATGCTTACAATATCCTTGCTTATTTAACTAATGTCATCAGTCTGTAGATGATGATGAATCAAATTCATTCCACCAGTTCATGAGTGCCCCATACCACACGACAACTTTTGTAGTCAGAGGTCACCAAGTATTCTAGAGCAAAACTGCCAACAAGTCAGACACACAACAGCAGACCATCATGACAGCTCAAAACAAACCCATACAATGCTGAACCAGAGCAAAAGACACATAAAGTACAGTCTGCATTATTATTTCTAATTCCTAATTCTTATCATTCTCATCAAGTTTAAGTTTCAACTTAATCTTTTTTAGTAAACTTTATCTCTTTTCCTCTTGCTTATGTTGACTGTGAATGATATGATCTGCGTACAATAAAGCAGTAGTCAGACACTGTTGTTGGGGAAATGAGAGTTTTTGGGAATTCCAGAGTTAAAATAAATACCATGTTTAATGTGAAAGGACTCACAAAAGGCTTCAAATTAAATAATAAACTCTATATTGATGTAAAAATGTAAGTGTTCAACTAACGTCAATGTTCATTCCGATGTCCATTTTAGGGGTGTCGTATTCCAAGATCCTGAACTGTTGATTTTGCCTGTTTTGGGGGGGTCCAAGCTTTAACTAGGGGGGTCAGACCCCCCAAATCCCCCCTGTAATTCGAACCATGTTTACAGGACTTTGGAAGGACCTCTGCATGTCTGAAAAAAGTTGTATTAGTTGTAAATTAGCTAGATTCTCTGTCAGTCATGATTACTCCCAGGATGACATGAATATTTTCTCACATCTTTTTGGCTGGGAGCTGTTGCCATAACTACTGCGGCCACCACTGGTTGTTTTTAATGTTTGTGATCTGACAATGTAGGCACAGGGGCTCCAGATGTTTTTGTAGGAGATGATGCCCTATCCCCTCAGCCTAAGTCTCAAGGTAGTTTGTATGCCAGGCCGTCCTTTGGTGAGAAAACATGAGAAACAGAATGTAACAACATAGAGAAAGCAGCGCTTTCCCTTGGTAAACAGATGCAACAGGTGGAACAATAGAACAGGGTTTTCCCACTTGTTTGTACTAATATTTTGTATTCTCTCAGGTTTTTACTGTTGTTGACACTCTTGAGTATAAACCACAGCAAAATCATATGTATTTAAACACTGATTAGGCTTCAGATAGCAGCAGATTATGAAATGCTTTGTTCTGACAGCGTGGTGTGCTGCTAGCTTGCAAGAGCATGAAATTGCATGAGACCATAATATGTCTTACGGGGAGAGTTTCCATTTTTACTCTTCAGCTGTGTTGGTAATTATTCTACGCCGTAATAACTGGAAAACTTTGAAAAAAGAACATAACATCTGAGCTGGGGTACCTAAGCGTGAAGCGTGAATACATTTTATGTGGTGACAATGCTAAAATAAAAAGTAAAAGTGCAGTTTTTCAGTGCAGCCACAGTCATTACACATAAATAGACCGTTATCTGTTCTCTTAAGCTACAGTGACCTGGAACTGACACAAATAAAGTCAAATAGTTCACAACCACAGTGAGTCATCTGCCTAATGAGAATCCAACAAAGAAACAATCACCCTCTTAGCAACATCTTAACCCCACAAATATTCACTATTATTGTTATTGTGTGCTATGGGACAGAAAGAAAAATCTTGTTTCCCCTTAAATATTGGAGACATTTGAAGACTGAATGCATACGGCTTATTTCTCTTATCTCAGTTTCATTAGTTCAAACCTCAAAGGCCTCCCTGCTCAGTGTCAGTGCTTTCTCATTATGAACAGCAATCAGTCAGTAAAAATCTTCTGTCTCACTCCACTGCCCTCTCTCCTCTGCAGGTTATTGAGTGCATAACCCAGGGTCGGGTTCTGGAGAGGCCACGGATTTGTCCTAAGGAGGTGTATGACATCATGCTGGGCTGCTGGCAGAGGGAACCACAGCAGCGACTGAACATTAAGGACATTCAGAAGGTCCTGTTCGCCATGGGAAAAGCCACACCGGTCTACCTGGACATCCTGGGCTAGCAGCGGCCGGGGGGGTGGCCCGTTCTTCGCCAGACAGACAGATCGACAGAGACAGACAGACAGACTGACCCACACAAATCCAGGAATAACCAAACCAACCTGTTCCACTGTCGAAAAAAACACCTACAATGTTTTGGAAGGACTTAAGTGCCTGCAACACTTTTGGATATAGTGGATAAAACGTATTCAAAAAACACGCACTTTTACATTTTGTTTACTTGCGCATAAGATGTACAGGTTTGAAGAAGACTTTTTTTCCTCAAAAAACTGCAAAAATACACCGAAATGGAGACGAAAAGAAAGTAAAGTGGACTGGCAATAGGAAAATGACCACAGTTTGATTATATTATGGAGAGAACACATCAGAGTTAGAATCTATCCTGGGTTTGTTTTATGAATATATATAGAAATATTACATATATTTTATATTTATTTCATTTTGTCAGGGTGTTGAAGGGTCTGCCATGTGTGTTGCTAAGGGCTCGGCCCTGTCTGAAGACGTCACGGACAGACTCTTGGCAGGGACTTGTCGATGGTAGCCTTACTTGCACTCTGATTGGCTGGCACTGAGCTTTTAATGGGAACTTTGCCTCTGTGGAATAACACTGGAGGGTTGACAGGAAGGAGCGCTCCGTAGAGGCCCTACCCAATCAGACAACTGACAAATCTATTTTAATTTAAAAACAATGTACATATTGTAAAATTCTATGTGTCAAAATTATGTTAACTTATTTTTTCGCGTGTTATTTTGGTTCCTTTTCTGACTGTGATCTGGGTGGGTAAAGTATAAAGCTATGGTATTTGTTTTCATCCTAGTCTAGTGGAGATTTCTCTTGGGAATTACCTGTGTCAGTGCTGGTAAGTTGTCTTATGTTGTGAAGGTGAATGGCAGTGAATACTGTTCGAAAAATCCACTGACACTGAATCATAGAGACTGCAGAATTGGGGACAACTTGGAGCCATCAACACGACACTTTTCCGAAGAGGTGATGAAACCTCATATTCACTTTCCAGTTCATTTGCTTTTTATGGCAAGAATAATGTGTTGAGAGAAAAAAAAATACACCACACCCCTCCAACACATAGATACGCTTTGAGAAACTGTTCTGTCATTTTTAGGCTTTTTGGTGTGAAGCTGCTTTTCCACTCTAAAGAAAACATTTTTGTAACTGGAAGTATAAATCATTCACAAGTGTGTGCCTCGCATACACAGCCTAAGAAGAGTAAAAAATAAAATCTGCGAAATAGGTTTACTCTTTACTATGAGCAAATCAACACCACTCACATATCTGTCAGCTAAATATGAAGCGACAGCATAAAGACTGGAAACAGGGTTAAACCGTTAGCCTCGCTTTCTCCACTTACCAGCACCAGTAACGCTGATTAACTAACCTGTTAAATCTCTTTCAAAAGCACATTGACATTTAAAAGCAATTAACTAAAAACCCAGTCTTCGAATTTGAGCCGTACACATAATTAAATACATGCTAAATTATAATATCATCATTTTATGAGCGATAGATTGAGTAGTAGTAATAAGTTTTTCACAGCCAAAATGTCTACTAGACGATGGGCTAGCTAGGCTTGGCTCTCTATGTCCTGTTTGTTTCATCTGTACATAAACCGAGGTGTAAAAAGTAACCTCTGTAAAGGCTTCACCTTTACCTATGGTTTTGTTAAGATTTAACACTTCAAATATAACATGTTAATTGCTGAGCTTTAGAGGTGCTGATAGGCAGATTTTGTTACCTTAGGACAGAGCCATGCTAGCTGTTATCCCTTGTTTCAGGTCTTTGTGTGAATAAGCTAACCGGCTGCTGGAAGTAGCTTCATATTTACTGTACAGACATGAGAGTGGTAACGCTTTTCTCATCTAACTGTCAAGGAAGCAAATAAGTGTATTTTTCGACATTTTAGGTTAATACCATAGGAATCCTGTCGCTTCACAGGCTGAGAAAAGAAACACTATGGCTTCTTCCCTTGCATTTCCTTTACAAGAACAAAAGAAGGACACTTTTTCTTTTTCATCAGCTGTACATGACTCACAGTCACGCTTTTCTTCCTCGCACTCGTGGCCTTTGCATGTTTAGCAGTGATGAGGTTTTACACCCGTCTGTTGCTTTGATAAAAACCTCTTCTGTTACGACCAGAGAGGAGCCACTGAAGCAGGTAGATACTTGTGTTGATTTATGGGCGGTCCATCAAAAATAATAATCACTCTAATGGATCAGCTAATTGTGTGGTATTACGCGTTCCATATTTTTGATAATTACAGTATTTAATGAACTGGAAAACATGACAAGAGTTTTGTTCCAAAATGTGAGAGAAAAACATGACCCCAAAAAAGCTTAACAGCGAAAGAAAAACTAAAACCAAATGATATTGCTTTTAAAGAATAGTTCATCATTAAGTACTCAGTTGACGAATTAAGTTCATTTTTACAGAGTGGATCCTGTAGATTGCTCCGTCACTGAATGATAAACCTCAGGCAACGATTTTATTTTATGTTGTGTCTGGATATATAGCGTTTTGGAGTGGAACTCTTCACATCTCTTCCTTATTCTTCCTATTATCTTGCTGACATAAATTCTCACAGTATCACAGTGTTGTCTCTGTTCCCCTTGGGACTATGTAAATCATTATTTCAAGTATTTTATATGAAAGGCAGGATCAAATCCAACGAGTTACCCAAAGCATTCAGTTTTTGTGTATTCTCTTGTGGTAAAGATAAACGCTTAAAGACCGTGAGCATTTGCAGGGTATTGTAATCCTTTCATGGTGAGTTGAATATTGTTTTCAAAGTTTTCTTTTTTTTTTCTTTTTTTGGACAAACTAACTGAACACTTTTTGAAACAAAGTTGGCATATTACCATGTACACGTTACAGAATATAAAAATGTGGTATAACAACTGCAGTATATAAAATACTGGTATTCCATGATAGATCTTTGTATTAATGTGACTCTCTTAAGAAAATGTCTTCAAACAATCAGATGATCTCCTTTTCCATTTTGTCCTGTCTTATAAAGATGTGTAAATTTGACAAAATCTTGTCTTCATCTAAATCTGTGAGAAAGCTGAACAGCATGTGTTCAGTGTGCGTTCTGTGTTATCTGCTGTTCCATCCACTCAAAACAAAAGAAACGAAAGTATCTTTTTCTGACCTATGGATAGGTCAGAGGTCAGGACAGACGACAGATCAGCTGCTGTGAAGCTAGTATTGATTTAGTGTTTATCTCCTTCAGCAGGTCAGCCTTTCTGAATTTTCTGTTTAATAATCTGTTTTTTTTGTTTCAGCCAATACGCATCATCTTTCTTTCTATTTTCTTTTTTTATTGTGATTGGTCAAGTCTGAACACAGAAGCCATACACATATCAGCACAATTCAATCTCTCCAGGTGTTTATCTGCGATGGCATCTCTGATGTCCGTCGCAGATAAACACTCCTTATAATTTGAAGATCTTTCTTCGTAATCATCATTTTTTGACATTTTCTTTAGTATCAAAAGTAATCCACTTCATTTATGTCTACCTTATCAGTATTAAGGCCCAGAAATATGTTTCTTTGTGGTATATCACAAACCTGTAGTCATATATGCAAAAACAAACTACAGCAAAACTGTCCTACAACATGTATGGTACCACTCACAGGCAATTTCAGAAAAGCCCAAATTAACTAATGATCACTAACGATCATATGGTAAAGGCACAGCATGATATACTTATTTAGTTATCACACCAGCAACTAGAAAACCAAACAATATTAGGCTGATGGATCCAGTAGTATGCGAGATTCACACACCCCACACACACACCTGGCAGAGATAATAATATTGTCCACTTTCTCACCACAACAAGCAAGCAAACAGTAGTTTGCACAATGTGACTTCTACAAGATCTATCTTGGAAAGTGCACTTTCATTTATGGAGATAGATAGGTAAGAATGTGCTGCAGCAAAGGTTGAACCAGTGTGCAGTGTGACCCAGCATGTTCTGGGTTGTTGTTTGTTTGTTTTTTAACCAAAGGCCCATGTTAATCCACGCCTGCCTCACAAATGCTGTGGCCCTGATGAAATAAGACCTACCTGCTCCTCAACATGAAAAACAACAACAACAACATAGCTGCTCCTCATCTGATCTCCTGGAAGATTTACACTTAAATCTAACACCAGTAGCAAAATGTATCCAGGGAACAGCGACATCAAGCCCTGTCTAATTAACTAAGCCAACCAAGCAATGGAGCAACTGCATATTAAGTGTCTTGCTCAGAGACGCATTATGTGTCATTCTTGAGGGAAAAGGACATGTTGCTTGATAACCCTAGTTATTAAAAAAATGTTGCCTTTATTGGACTGCGGATAGCATGGAGACAGACAGCTTGAAAGCAGTAAAATAGTATGTGTATTAACCATTCAGTACCAGAATGCCCCACAGCCCTTGTTACTATATGTTAAATCACACCATCATGTGAGAAACATGCAAATTAGAATTTTGTGCCCATAGGTATAAACATATGCTCATATGAGATTTCCAAATCGCTTGAGACGCATAACAGTAGTGAAATGTAAACAACTTAACAGTCTGACGCAGAAAAAGAAACACATATACATGGTCTCTACATACTTACAGGCTTCACTGGCGAGTGTCCACTTATTAGATGACAGCCCATTATTGTTTTAGCTGCCCTCTTACATACAATGGGAAAATGGAGAACTAGATTTGAGGTCAGTAAGGAGTGTGTTATGATGGTGGTACCTTAATTGTTTATTGATTTACAATTACACAGTCTGTTGTGTGTTTTGGTTTCTGTGTGTGTGTGTGTGTGTGTGTGTGTGTGCGCGCTCATATTTGTGGTTCAGTCTTGAGTGTCTGAAGTTTCCGGTTTCCAGTTTGATGCGTGTTCTAACTGCAGCCGAGCTATCAGGTTGAGAAATGTACACAGGTTGGACAAAATGTAAACACATCACAGTCAAGCACTTTAACTGAAAGTCACGAAAATAAAGTCACATACAATACAACACACTGTTAAATGCTAATTAATGTAGCTGTGTCTGACAGCTATTGAAGAGCTCTGACAATCAGTACTTTCTTCTCCCAGTTTTGAAATATTCAGTGTTAGACAACCAACTGAGCATCATTAACGCAAAATGATCTGTTCCCAAACTGAAGGTGCATGAGTCAAGAAATTACAGCATTTAATTCATTTTATTTGCAATTTCAAAGAAAAGTATAGTTTTTTTTTATAGAATTATAATTATAGAAAATTGACCAGAAGTTACAATTATAAAGACACAGGATGCACCATAAGATGTGGGAAAGTTCTGCTATTTGGCAACAATAAATCAGAGTTTGAGAGGAGATTGAGTTATTCTTAAACTTATTTATTGTTTAGCATTTGTGCTGTTTTGATGTTTTCCCACATGATGCTGTTTTGAATGACATTTGTCCCAAGCATTACCAATAGCATGCACTTGCCTTAAATGTATAGATAGGTACAGTATGCATAGACTAGCACTATCAATGTTGTAACCACTAGCATTATATTATATTCCAACATTATTTTATGCACGATGGATTATTTCACAGTGACAGTGAAATTTCTGACTAATGAGCAGCAGAAACATCTAGCCAGGCAGGTTCATACACGTCATTTCCAGGAAATCACGTGTGATTGGTTTAAAGGTCGTATGCCATATTATGGTTGTGCATGTTTCTGCCCATTGAATGCAAATCATGTACATGTTTGATATCGCCGCTGAGAATCATTCAAAGTGCATTACAGGATCGTTGCCATTGGCCTCTATTTATTTCAGTACAATGTTAAGATTCTTTTCAAAGAGCTTGAGATAAGTCATCACAGTAACTGTTTAGTTGACTTTTTACTGGAGACTCTTCACACTACTGAGAATGAAAATAACTGAATATATAGTAGTTACAAAACATACTGAAAGTGGATGATTCCTACCTTCTACCATATGATAATTCATCGGTTATAATCTTACAATATGTACCTATACTAATTTATAATAATGATGATGTAAGACAGATCCAGTTGTTAATAATTTTGCCCAGAAGAAGAATGGATCTCAAGGCAGAAGCTGTGATGGGTGGAATACATTAAATCTCTACACAGGTTTTAACCTGACAACCACTCCCATGAAATAGTACTCAAGTAAAACGGTATGAAGGGCACTGCATGTGATTTGCCTTCTCTAATAGTTAAAACACCTAGAGACTCGGAGGGAAGATACGTATTGTAGTAGTTTTTTAGTTTCGCTGATTAGGCCTGCTCACCAAAACGGTCAGCAGTTATATAAGTTAAATAACCTTATAGCAGCTGATTGCTGCCATTAGCACTAAAAGTCATACCTCTTCTTGGAGTCATAACTGAGTCAAATTTGGACATAGAACTGATACACATATTTTGAAATTCAGTGTGACTTACGCTTCTCTGAAGATATCAATATCTCTGATGGCCATCACAAATAAATGTCCATAACTCCATTTAAAAGACTAAAATACGCTCCTTATAACTCCAGATTTTGCCTGAGAATCATCATGTTTTTAAGTGTGTTGTAGACCACAACTGTGTGTTCTACAGGGCATTTGATGAAAATTATTAACATTACTTTGACAATTGATCTGCAGCTACTGCTGCTACTCAGTTGCCAAACAACATGTATTTGCTGAACTAGAGGTGATATATATTTTCTTCGCATACATGCCAGTTGACTGCTGTGAACAGTCTTCATTGCATTCTGATGTGAAAGCTGCCGAGTGTATTTCAACTAAATATATTGTTGTTTTTCAGGTAGATTGCTCCGGTATTCCAGTATTGCTCATCAGCATCAAGTGCTGCAACACAGCCAAGCCATTTGAGCGACAATCCAAACATATAGAGAAAAGGCGTCATTTCTAAATTGCTTTTAAAAGTGCATTCACCGTCAAGTATTCAGTTTCTGACTCACCCTCTGTGCCTTTTAAAAACATGACTACAAGGAAATGATTCACTCTCCACACTGGAGATGATCTGTCTTATTTCGTCAAAATAATCTGAACTGTATTCAGCTGTGTCAGCTCGCCTTGGATAAAAGCAGGTATTGAACTTCATTGATAACTGTGGCAGCCTGGTAGAACACACAAGGACAGGAAACGGAGGCTGAGCGTTTTCTGTATCTGCCATTTGGTGCAAAGATGAGGAGGCGAGCTCATTTGTGAAGAAGAGGTTGTACAAACAAAAAGAGAAGCTTCACAGAAGCTCATTATATAATCCAATACCTTGCTGTTTTCTTACCTGCAGACACGCAAGCAAATGTACTGACCTTGGATGCAAAATTGCCCACTGCTATTTGATCAAAAATGGTTCCTTCCGTATGATAAGTTGAGAAATCATCATCTTCTGTTTTGCCTCAAAGTTTGCCTCAGTATTTTTGTAGAGTACCTGAACCCAGAGCTGCTTCCTCACCACCCAGGAAGAATGCCTTTGACTAATCCCCAGGGCTGTCTTATCATGTGTGATTGAATAGAGCCTTCAGTCCCCAGGAGACGGGCTAACCTTTATCTTGCCTATTTTCTATTTCTGCATCTCTTTCTTTCCTCTCCAGAACAAGGTGTTTGTGGGAAAAGGAGACCTGTTCACTGTTTACACCCTCCAATATGCACATTGTTCCCCCAATGGGCGTGCGTTTGAAACATGAAAGGCTCTGAACAAAATGGAAAATTTCCACTCCATTAGCCGTGCAGCCAATCAGTGCGCAGTGACCCAGATAGGGAGTGTGATATTGATGATGACAGCAATAAAGACGTATTTTCACCACAAGCCTTCCTTCTAATTAGGTTGATCTGCAGAGAAAATAAATGAATTTTGACAAAATGCAAAAGAGGTGGTGTGCTGGGAGGATTAGACAAGAGAGTGTGACAGGAGGGGCGGGGGGGTGAGATTCAGAAGGTTTTTGGGGGTTAAGTGACTCCACTGTTGGGGAATGGGTGACAATTTCTAGTGAAATGAGATTCCGTGGCTTCAGGTTCCTCCTGAATACGGTGTTTGGTCGAAGTAATTGTTCAGGGTCGAGTGGGTGATACTCATTGATGATGGCTTTTTTTTTTTTTTTGCATATCTTGACGAGCCCATTTACTTCGGACAAACTTCAGTGTGTACGAAATCAAAATTGTATCTGCTGCCTTTTCAGGCTGCAAATTAACTGCTGATGTATTGTATTAAAGAATGCCCTTATAGCTGAAAACTAAAGAATGGTGGTAGTCTAGGGATGGTGTTGATGCTTACTGGAAGACCAAGTTCCTTTAAAAATCATCCTGGGAATCTCTCCCTTCACTCAGCTGTTGGAGTGCCTTTGAGCAAAAAAGGACAATAACACTATAGTAATTTGCTATTATTAGTTTTGTTTTCAAGAGATTTTAAAACTATATATAAAAGTTAGTCAATTAAGCCACAATTTTCTAAAAATCTAGCTGTAATTTTCATGTAATATCACAGACTCATGAACATTTTGTTCCAGTTTGTGTTACTTTATGCTGTAGTTGACAGACGGTGGGAAATGTAATGTAAGATATTAAACGATTTATTTTGGAAAATATCTGTATGGTAATCAATATTGAATGGCATAATAACTGCATGGATTTACCTGTGGTAGTATTGGGTAGATTGGGTCTGAGATTGGGTCAATCACCCGAAATAATTATTTTCTCCGATTTCGAGACCCGCATGGACATTGCACTCCACCTCTACTGGTCCCTGTAAGCTCTATTGCCTTTTTAAATTATGTTGAGCACCACAAGCTTTCACAAGTGATTTTTTTATTGTGTGTTGTTGATGTATGAGCGTTTCCTTCAACAATTGACTTTAATGGTGAGAAAGGCTGCTGTCAGTCATTTTAAACGTTTCCATGCACACAGTAATATCACAGCAAATATCGTGGGACATTTAAGCCGCAAAGCTATAACCTGTCGTTGAAATGACAGACAAATCTCTCCTCAGGAAAAAGAATTAGCTTCTGGAAAACACTTTAAGACAGCTCTGCTAGAGAGTATGGCTTTACCTTACTTCCAACAATTTCACTGTATGAATGAACCTGGACTGTGTGTGTGACCTTTTGGATGTGTAGGAGAACACAGAACATTAATTAACTTTAGATCCTGGCTGTTCCTGTGTTGGGAGATTTAAATAATCAATGAAGTTACAGCATCTCCCCTCTCCCCCATTAAGCGAGATGCTGTGCACGTTCATGACCCGGCTGATCCATGGATAATTCAAGGTGCCCACGGTTATAACACTGTGATACACGCATCACTGCCCTGCAGTAATGCTGTTTAACTTGCATATGACAATTTATTTAAGTTTTAATCCTTAAGATTTTCACCATATCAAATCCATTTTTTTGCCATTTCCGTGGTGGATTCTTCCTTTATTTTTAAGACAAAATGTTTTCATTATTTTGGGTGGAACTTCTTAAGTAATTGACTACAGATGGTGATAACGTTGCTGTGGTTTTCCCCTAAAACAGAGGTCACTAATAGGCGGACCGCGGTCTGGATCCGGACCCAGCGGCCGTATTGTCTGGACCCGGACGTACAGCTGATCTATTATTGAGAATTACTACCTCAAGACGGGGCATTCTATTTTAAAACGCGCAGCTTTTCTAGCATTTACTGTCCTGGTTTAGCGTCACAGGAAACTCACAGACCAATCGCATGTGCGCCAATCGTCTCATGTGATTCTGCTCAGCCAATCAAATCTGTGCATTGTTAAGCATTGCCAGAGCCGTTAACGGCCCTGAGCATTGTGAGTCGAGTAGGCGAGTGAGATACACAGAGGAAGAGAGGAGAGGAAAGAGAAAAGAGACTTCACATGGCTTTTAACCAAGAATGTACAGATTCTCACATGTACATTCTGCCCATGGGTAGTTCAAATCCGGAATATCTCATATATCTCCAATCCTAGCTAGAGCTCACATTTCTCACTGAACAAGAGAAAGTAGGGAAGTGGTAGCTAACGTTATATAAGAGGGAATGAAAGAGAAGAGGAGGCATTACAGCTGTTCATTTGTTAAGATGTGTTGAGTGTTAATTATAAAACTGGTTGAGACTGAACTTCAATCACTAAAAGCTACAGTTTATTTTTTCTGAAATTGAGTAAGAAATAAAATTAATTTATTTTAAGATGCAGATTTACAAAAACGTTTTTTAAATGCAGCCTTTAGATTACTTATATTTAGAATTTATTATTAGCGTAGTTGTTATTAATTATCCCTTCAGTTTTATGTGAAAACTGACATTATTGACAATATTGTTGAAATAGTATCTGAATTGTCAGTTGTTGACTAAAAACATACGTTGATACAACTAGGCTATACGTTATGGCAGGCTACTGAATGATAACGCAAGTTGATGTTCCGGACCTTTGCTTCGTGAAATTTTCTCCAACTGGACCTCTTTGAATTTTAATTGAAGACCCCTGTCCTAAAAGATGAACTCTTCAAGTGCTTTTGAGAATATCATAGAGGAGTGGGAGTGTGGCCAGAGTGGATAGGAAGAAATCAAGCAAGCATGTAGCCAGTAAGAAGGTCAGCAGCCAAAGTGCCAGGAGGAACAGCCATGCACGGCAGCACTGAAATACCAACCATCTACACTTCCTCCTGGAGGGAGGGTGGAATCAGTTGCCACATTAAGTTTCCACATCGGAGGGGAAGATGGGGGATGTCACCCCACAGCAATCCGCTGCACACTCAGCAGGTGTTGACATCTAGATTAACCTTGGACTGCTGTGAGTACAATTCCTCTGGAAGGCAGCGTCTTATTAGAATGCACACAGACAGCTTGTATCCAATCCCCGGCTTCTAAGGCTCGCAGGTACTGCCCCTCATTCGCTGGCCTGTCAATCAAAGGGTCATAAGAGCATTGCTGCAGGGACGTGGCGTGGGAAACTTGGAAGCTGACTGGGACTTTTAACCCAACAATACCCGAGTTTCTCCTAATTCATATTACCATGACTATTCCTAAAGGAGCTTATCAAGTTAATTCATAAGTCAGTATAATTAATAATTAATAATGAATTAATTGTAATCCAAATACAGTACAATTCCAAATGTCGGGGTATTTTGCAAACATTCCTACATAGATTTGTGGCCAAGTGTTTATGTAGCTCATCTTCAGCAAAAGATGAAAATCTTTCAACATATTTTATGTTTATGTATATATTGCACAATATTATTACACATAGGCTGCTATAACAGCTCAGTGACACGGTGACACTACACACAAACTATTCAGCCCTATAATAAAAAATCACAGTCACAGTCGTGTGGTCATTGCGACTTGGTTGTAACCCACTATATTGCAGTAAAGATCATGTCAACTGAGTTAAATTTGTTATATTCATGCTTAAATTCTGCTTATGAATTATATGAATCAGTATTTGGCACAAAGATATACTCCTCAGACATATCAAATCAGAGGCCATCTAACCCCTCCTAAATCAAAGCGTGCTCCTCTGCTATTATAAAACCCTGTGGTTTGTACAATTGACAGAAATGCAATATAATATCCATAACTATGTTTTCAGTGGTGTATAAAGACCTTACTTAATGAACCGTTATGTTTTTATTACCTAAGGTTGAGCCATGTAGAATCTTTTTTTCCTCTTTAAATCTTTATTGCAAAAAGAGAAATGAAGTGTACATGGGGCATAAAGAAGTATACAGAACTTTAACTCGTGCAAAATCACATTTTGCATATACATATTTTGCAAACATGTAATCTGTAATATGGTTATAACGGTTATTTTGCTGTCCATGTAGAGTGAACTGGCTGAAATATGCATTTCAATAGGATTTTGTCATTTGTATTTAATAGGGTTCATGAAAATGGCTTCATATTCTGTATCAAAATACTTACAAAATAATTGTTTAGTAGTTAAATATTAAAATATTAAATACTAAATATTCTATGTCACGGAGACATAAAAATGCTGCCTCTGGTACTGTACCTAATCAGTACTTTGCAGACACATGTTGAGATCAGAACAGAAAATAGATCCAAACCCAAGAAGATCAAGGTGAGGAAAGTGTAGGTGTGTAGCTTTTCATTGATTTTTAGCATAAATTGCACCAATTCTTAACTGTTCCTTTAAGATTTGGTGTTCGGTTTAGTAGCCTAGGCTAAATCATTTACCAGTTATCAGTACTTAATGTTCTAGCCAATAATTTGACCCGAGTACCAGCCCTCATAGTTAAAGTTGCTATTTCCAGCCTATGTTTTCATCTGTTGTGCACGACAAAAATTATAACAAAAGCATGTCAGACTTCAGTAAATTGGTAGTTATTGGTAGTTGTTTGTTCCTTTAAAACTAACCATCATCTGGGGGATCACGATGAATATTTGATCTGTTAAAGGCTCGTGCAGACTACACGACTGTCAGCCGATGCCCGTGCTGTTTTCTTGACAAAACACGGTTTAGAGACCAGCATCGGGTGACAGAGCCGTTGTCGACTCGTGTAGTGTGTGACCCCCTGTCACCGATCAGTCATGTAGTGTGAACGCCACAATGAATTCAAGATCCCATCACGAGACTGCAAGTTGTGTAGTCTGAACAGCAAGGCATGCATGAGCCTTTAGTCGGCAACACTATGCGTGCATGTGCAGCACTGAAGAGCTTTGTCTACGCCAATTAACGGGTTCACCTAACCCTCCCCCCTCTCTCGACGGTTGTTCTGGAGCCTGCCTAATACTGGTTACTACAAAGATAGCGATAGCCAGTGCTGGACTGGGATATTAATTCAGCCAGGAATCTAATGTCAATCCAGGCCAATCTCCACATTCACTCCATTCACAACAGACTGTTCTATTTACTGTATCTGCCAGCAACATATGTTTTACCTTTTTTTTTTTTTTTTTATATTCACAATAGTTCACAAGAGTGTGTTCAGTTTCAAGAGTTAGTCAAATTCACTTCCATAATTAAGGCAACAGGAATAAATATAGTATACAGGTTATCATTTTCTAGATTATTTCCATGCATACACATCTTTCCCACATACTGTAGCATGATTACGTTTTTTAAAATATAAAATCAATCCAGGGAGTTTATGATGTGAAATTTTACAGCATTTAGTGGCACTATCCTCCCAGACGTTTCTCCTTTTAATGCACTCCCTCTCAGCTCTACTTTTTCTCTTTCTCTGTTCTCGCTTTCTCCTGTGCTGTCCGTTTTTTCTCCACATTGCTCAGCCTCATGCACTCCATGCACAGACTGAATGTTGATGTGTATGCATGTGCGACCATTTGAGTGTGATAACAGACAGAGATCATACCATCAGGTTCAAAACTGTTGGGCAGGCTGACGGTCTACAGTTCCAAGGGTGCTGCCTGGTATTGTTTTCTTTTTGAGTCTCCCCTTTAATTTAGCATTTTTAAGCTTGCCAGGCCACAAGGAATTCTCCCAATGACCAGTCCAGGTGCTTAGAAGACAAAAAATAAAAAATGCATGACCTGTCTTCAGATTTGTTAACTAAAACCAGACTAAAACTATCAAAAAAATATATATATAACAAGACCAAGAACTACATCACAATCACGTGCCAAAATGGACACTAAAGCACAGATTTATATATCAGAGAATGCCAATAATAATGATGATAATGATAGTTAGTATATGTTTTAGTCTTAGTAGTATGCAGTATGACAATAATGATGATAATACATGACAAAAACATGGCTTTACAGGAATTATTAGCTGAGGTGAAATTACTTTCCTCATCATTTTATCGACACGGTTCCTGAGCAGAATACGTGAGTAAGAGTCATTTGTGAAGACCACCACAGTGCAAGAAGACATGGAGCCCTAGCTCTCTGTATCTCTCACCCACAACATGAATAGGCTTGTTGAGCAACATGTCAGAAATTTCCATGGAGACTATCGGCTTTGTTTTTTCTTCATGGTGTAACCATATGTCTCTTAATTAATCACCATGAACCAAATACATTTTTTTTTGTTACAGCTGACAACACCCATGTTAGCTTGCAAAACTCCGTTACTCATAAGTCCTGCGGTGGAGATTACACAAGCTGTTGCCATAGCAACTCTATTAAAATGGCATTTTGGATTGAGGTGTCCATATGATGTGAGGATATGCCTTGACAGCGTGGTTCGAATTACGGGAGGGCATTGGGTTTTCTGACTGACTTGGACCCCTCCAAAAGAGGCAAAAATGACAGTTCAGAGGATCTTTCTTACCTTACCTTTCTTACTGTAATTGTACAAAGGCCTATTACAAGATATTTCCCATATTCATGCCTCAAGAATCTTGAAATACGATTTCAAACACCAAACGTTTTGTCTGCCTGTATGACTCCCACTTATTAAAGTCCAGTGCGTAGGGTTACCAGATGTCCCCGTTTTCCGGAAACAGTTTTGGTGACCTATCCCTGTCTGGAGCTGTCCCCGTAAATGTCACCGTTTTTAACTGTGTGTTAATCATAGACTGTATAAGGTCTTAACACACCTGAAATCAGATTTTGCGTGGCCAGAAAGACTGGACAGCAGAGTATACAGGTATCGTGCCAAAAGTTATCGTCCGCCGAAAACTGATTTTCGTCTGCGGTAGTATGCGCAGCATGTTAAAGCTGTATCGTCCAATTTCTTTACGTCTACAGCTGCTTTTCACTGGATCAAACAGATGTGTCTTTGTGTATCTTTTAAGAGATTAATCACAATTGTGGCCAAATAAGTGTTTGCACTTTATATCTGTTTTGAAAAGTAGTTTCTGCCTCAAAATGACTTTCATTCAGAAGTGGTATATTTGACAGATTACAAAACTGAAGTTGTCCCCCTTTTTTATTTCATATAAAATAACATATATATTTAATGACAAATTGACCACCAAACCAAAATGTCCATGGTTTTCATTTCAGAAATCTGGTCACCTAACCAGTGCGTCACAGAAGCTAATGGAGACATTGTAGGTTATTGTAAAGTTAGCTATCTACCTTGTTTAACCTCTTGGTACCGTACCTTTTTGCTGTTCTAGGTGTTTTCCATCCAAAAACAGCGGTCGTTTGTGTCAACAGAGACCGTCTGGGCCACCATCTTGGTGAGGTCGGCTGAGCTTGATGTTTCCTTTCTGCCATCAGATTGAAGTAGAGAAGAAGAGGTTGCTTTGGCGGAGACGGACTTTATCGGTCTCTGCTGGCGACCCGTAGGAGCTACACAGATATGCAGGATATCAATCGATTCGTCTCTTCACTACCAAGAAAGAGTCCCCTTACAGCCCTGTAGGATGTTCGGTTCTCAAGCTGTGGCCCATAAAGTATGGGAGTGCTTTTGGTCATAGGAATATTGACTGTTTTTATCAATATTTCAATGTTTTGGAAGCTTTATGTTATTTAGAACGTGGTTGTATGGAGTGTGGAATGTTGCTCAATGTTGAAGATAAAAGTGAACATATAAACAGTAAATATGGACAAAACATGGACATTCGCCTGGTATATTTTTGAAAGATTGTGTAATAACTGTGGTATATCAGTTTCTTTTCATCAAATTTACAGTTACAGTTGTATTCCAGGTGTATTAGAAGATATCCAGGTGCATTATAATTATAACAATCTTATGATGGTTTTGATTGTTTATGGCATTAAAATATAGCTTTTTTTTTACCAGGCAAGGATGAAAATATCATATTTTTTCTGTATTGCATCTCCATGTAGTCTGTAATGGTAAAATAAATATGTTAATGTAATCTTATTCCTTAGCTTCTGACCTTTCAAAGGAGACCAGAATTATGCATCTAGGCCTAATGGTTGAGGAGATATTACTGATTTATTTTGGGGTTATTTTAGGCGTTTTTGCTGGAAATAGGTGCCAGGTACCATGTGGTGAATACACTTAACTTTCCAACCTTCAGAGTTTTGTAATTGGGGGAGACCGGGTATGGTTGTTACATGGTGAGAGTTGTAACAACACCATTTCCACCAATTAGAGATAAGATAGGATTTATGTGATCATTTCAGTATTTACCTACTTCCTCCCTGGCATGGTGGTTCTCAGGGCTGTAAACAGGTACATTCAGAATATATAGAGAAAAAAAAATTTTTGAGGTAAGAAAGTACATTTTATGACCAAGACTATATTTTGTTTAGTCTCTATACTATTGCAGGTAAAATTGTTTGACTTATATCAGATTGAATTGTAGTATCTTAGGCAACATATGATGCATTTTTTCCTTTCTAATTTCAAACCACTATGCTAATATAGGTAGCTAAACAATGGCTGACAGGGGTGGGGTAGGTTGTAACAAAAGTAACTAAAGTGTTAACAACCATCCCCTATACATACAACTTTTGTTAGACCTAAGGATGTACACAGATATTTTTTAATTAAGTACATTGTAGTAGTGTTTATTAAGTATACTGTTAAATAAGTTAATTCTATAGACAAATTTACATAGACATACTGTACATGCGCGTGAGTCATCAGACATAGTCTGTTACAGTGAGAGAGAAACATTCTTCTATTATTTCACTATACCCGTTTCTGTAACATATCACATGGTGCGACATCCATTTTTGCTTCTTTTGTCTTATTGTTACAACATACCCTGGTAGTGGGGTAGGTTGTAACAAGGGAACACAATGGATTTGACATCACCTCACAAGGTCTGTGATATTCTTGTAGAGGAATGAATTGGTGCCATTTGTAGTGAACAAATGTGGGTACTTTGTATAAAAGTTTGAGAACTCTAGCTAAAAAAATCAGTGAGTTATAGTTGCTGAAGCAAAAGGTGTTAAAACCAAGTCAAGTGTCTATGGATGAATGCTAAAGTTAGGTAGTTTCTAACTTTTGCCTTAAGTTACGTTAAGTTCAGGATATCCGTATCTGCTGCTTCAATTTTAACCATTTCTTAACAGCCAACTGCTTTAATTGGGTGAGTGAAATTTATCTTGGCAGGTTCTGATAATTTAATTTTTTTTTATTTTAATTCCAATAAATCTGCCTCTTCTCTCATCTGAGTAATGTGATTGAGATTGACAGGGGGAGATCAATAGGCCCAGCACGACACAGGACTGATAACCGATGACGGCAAAAACCAAGTGTTATTTCAGATTTATTACAACTAAGCTGAAACTTGTTTTTCCTATTCCAATTATTCTGCCACATGTACATTACAGACTTTTATTTTATATTATTATATATCATTGCATGCGTGGTTTTAAATGTGCCTAATACTGCTAATATAGAAGATTAATTTTCTTCAGCTCATGTATTTATACTGTGTATATATATATCCTCCTCTCACCCCTTGCGCGGTGATGAGTGTCATTCTCAAGCTCGGGTCCTCTACCAGAGGCCTGGGAGTTTGAGGGTTCTGCGCAGTATCTTAGCTGTTCCTAGGACTGCACTCTTCTGGACAGAGACCTCTGATGTTGCACAGCCCCCAGTGCTCCGATTACCACTGGCACCACTGTTGCTCTTACTTTCCACATCTTTTCTAGCTCCTCTTTCAGCCCTTGGTATTTCTCAAGCTTCTCGTGTTCCTTCTTCTTGATGTTGCTGTCACTTGGGATTGCCACATCTATCACTGCAGCCTTCTGCTGTTTGTCGATCAACACGATGTCTGGTTGGTTAGCCATCACCAAGTCCCACAGGATCTTAGCTCAGTCATTCTCAACTACCTTAGGAGGTGTCTTCCATTTTGACCTTGGGACATAACTCATGGCAGATGTTCCTGTACACTATGACAGCTACCTGGTTATGGCGTTCCATGTACGCACTTTCTGCCTGCATCTTACACCCTGCAGTAATGTGCTGTTCTGTCTCAGGGGCATCCTTGCACAGTCTGCACCTGGGGTCCTGCCTGGTGTGCTTCTGTGCTGTCTTTTAGTCCAACCTTTTCCAGCCACTGGTAGGATTTCTTGATATCAGCCACTTCTTCTATTTGTCGGTGGTAGATGCCGTGTAGCGGCTTGTCTCTCCATGAAGATTCTTCGTCTTCTTCGGTTTCTGCTGTCTGAGGTATTCACTAAGCCCTTCATCTTTGGTGGGCTATCTTCCTGATATACTCCTGGATCTTTGTCGTTTCATCCTGAACAGTGGTCTTGATACTCACTAGCCTTCGGCCTCCCTTGCTACGCTTGGTGTACAGTCTCAGGGTGCTGGATTTGGGGTGAAACCTTCCATGCATTGTAATGAGCTTTCTTGTCTTGATGTCAGTGGCCTCTATCCCCTCCTTTGGCCAGTTTATTATACCTGCGGGGTATCTGATGACTGGCAGGGCATATGGGTTGATGGCTCAGATCTTGTTCTTCCCATTCAGCTGACTCTTCAGGACCTGCCATACTCTCTGTAGGTATTTGTCTGTGGACTTCCTTGCTGCCTCTTCATGGTTTCCGAACCCCAAGGTATTTGCAGCTGTCCTGAACATCTGCATTTTCTGGTAGTTCAACCCCCGCGGTTCTGATCATTTCCCCTCTTTTTGATACCATGCAACCACACTTTTCCAGTCCTAACGACATTCCAAAGTCATTGCTGTAGATCCTGGTAGTGTGGATCAGTGAGTCGATGTCTCGCTCATTTCTGGCATACAGCTTGATGTCATCCATGTAGAGGAGGTGACTGTCTTTGTGATGATCTGGATGAGGGGGTTCAGGCCTATGCAGAACAGCAGCGGGGATAGTGCATCGCCTTGGTATATGCCCATACTTGATGGTGACTTGTGCAATTGGCTTTGAGTTGGCTTCCAGACTTGTTTTTCACAGCCCCCAAGTGTCCTGTTGATCTTGTACATTTCCAAGCATTCCAGTATCCATGTATGTGGCATTGAGTCATAGGCTTTCTTGTAGTCAGTCCAGGCGGTGCACAGATTGGTCTGCCTGGTCTTGCAGTCTTGAGTGACTCTATCAACCAGTAGCTGGTGCTTTGCTCCTCTGGTATTACTGCCCATTCCCTTCTGGGCCCTGTCCATGTATTGAGCCATGTGCTTAGCCGCTATGATGCCTGACAGGAGCTTCCATGTTGTGCAGATGCAGGTTATTGGCTGATGGTTGGATGGGATTGTTCCCTTCTGGGGATCCTTCATGATCAGGAAGGTCTGTCCTTGGGTTAACCATTCTGGGTGGGTCCCGTCCATCAGCAGTTGGTTCATTTGTGCTGCCAGGCGTTCATAGAGTGCAGTTAGTTTCTTCAGCCAGTAGGTGTGGATCGTGTCAGGGTCTGGTGCTGTCCAGCTCGTCATACCTGCCACTCTTTCTTGGATGTCTGCCATTGTAATGGTTCCTGGATCTTGTTCTGGGAGATTGCTGTTATCTGTTCTTAGATCCACTCTTTCTCCCATATGTTCTGCCAGTACTGTTCAGTCTCAGCCCTGGGTGGATTTGATGTTGTGTTGTTACCCTGCCACTGAGAGCACACTTTGGATAGTTTGGTGGAGAACATCCAGTTTATTCTCTTGGCTTCTGCTCCCTTGTATCTCTTTAGGCGGTTAGCCAGAGTGGTAAGTCTTTGTTTGGCAGTCTCCACAGCCTCAGGTATCGACAGCTTCTTGTATCTCTTAGGTAGCCCTTTCCTTGCACCTTTCTGTAGCTCTGACAGCTGACTAACCTCTCCTCATGTTGCCTTGATCTTGGCCTCTAGCCTTCTCCTTCATGGGGGGTAATGCTCTTTATGGCTTGTGGTGTTCATCTTATAGCCAAGCATCTCTAGGATCGCTGTTGCTGTGGCATACATCAGCTCATTGTTCTCGGTTATGGCTTTAGTATGTAGTGCTGCATTCACATCTTCTAGCAGACTTTCAGAGGGTACTTTGTCACTTAGCCTTAGCAATCTTGGTCGTAGTACTTGGGGGTCCAGCTTGGTTATGGTCTTCAATCGTAGGTCAGTCGCCCTTATGTTGAGTGGTTCTGTGCCGTAAGGGCTTGTTGATCTCTGATTTTGATTTTGATTTATTTTGATAAACCCTGGCCTTGCACTAGCGATGCTCACAAGACTTTGAGCTAGAGTCCAAGTCAAGTCTCAAGTCACTCGTAGTTATAATGAATGTTGCCACATGCTGCGTTCAATCCAGGCTGCTTATAAAACTGCATAGCTATAAGGAATTCTGTAACTGTAACCTGTTTTTCACTTACAGAGCACAACCTTGTAGCCTAATGCGTCTACAACTAATCACAGCTCATAAACAACTGTAAGTCAACACATCCCCCAGACTCTCAAACTAGTGTAATGTTATAACTATATAAAACTGTAACATTGCATGATCAACAATAAACCTGTAACCTGTTTTTCACAGAGCACAACCATGTAATGTGCAATTCAATTAATTACAGCTTGAACTCCTGTAAGTCAACACATCCCCCAGACTCTCAAACCCAGTTTAACATAATAACTAAACAAAACTGTAACATTACATGATCAACAATAAACCTGTTTGCAGCCAATGTTAATAACTAACGTGAAATGGGAAATCCCGTCCCAGCGGGATGTAAATGATTACGTTAATAGACCACCACAAGTTTGGCAAACAAACCCTCAATCATCTTGTCATTATGAACGACAGACTGAGTTAACTTCCCGTAGGTCATAGCTAAAGCAAGAAGCAAGCTAACGATGGCCATTGCTGAGCTAAACATGTTTAAACACCAGAGGTTACTAACCTATTTTGCGTTCAGCGCTTCTTTTGTTTGGGCCTTGTTGAATGAAGGTTAAAGCCAAAGTTTATGATGAACGGCACAGCCGCTGCCGGTGTTTGTTGTCCTCTCTCACGTGTGTCCACATGCAGGTACTTAGGAGGTTATAGGTAACGTAGAGAAGGGAATAACAGCAAGCTCATCAGATGTTTCCTAAAAATAAACATTGTTCAGGAGTCCGATTCAAGTCTGAAGTCTTTCGAGGACGAGTCTCAAGTCAAGTTTGAAGTCACTGTGTGTGCAACTTAAGTCGGACTCGAGTCCGAGTCTCAAACTCCAGTCCCCATCTCTGCCTTGCATTGATTAGATTTGCTCTGCATCAGCTTTTTTGTTGCTTGCTCTCAAACTTCTGTCCTGCTCTCTGATTTTTTGTGCAACAACCCCCAACAAATCCCCCAACCAATAGAAGACCAGGTGTAGTGTTGACCAATGAAATTATCCTTGTGGACGTGTTTGCTGTAAAGGAAACGTCCACAGGGATAAGAAGCAGTTCTTAGCCTTTTGCCCGATGTCAGCTGGGATTGGCTCCAGCCCCCCCATGACCCTGTACGCAGGATACGTGGTTGACGATGGATGGATGGACATTTAAATATAAATGTTGTCGGTCAGTGACTCATCAGTGTATAGCTACACAAACGGTTAACAGTCGCCGCAAAGTAGCAAGAGAATATCATGACACACCTGACCGCGACACAGACACCTGTCGCTCTGTGTCCTGCTGTCTCTCTCCCACTCGCTCAGAGACACTTTGCTCTGTTTGACTGTGTCTCTGTTCTAGGATGCTTCATTCCCTCTAAAGCGGATATGATCTGCACTTTATCAGAAGTGCTGAAGTGAACATTAGTGTGAAATTTTGGTGATATTTCTGTCTGATCGCAAGTGTTTTCAGTTTCGGTTTTCTTCCTCTGATGAAGATCAGTGCGCTCTTCTCATCGAGTAGGCTACAAGTCAAATAATTTATTTACATTGGTCTAACTGTTTTTTAAAAATGGGCCAACGATCTGCCCATAAAGCATAGGCTTATCCTGGGATGGCCCATTCACATCTCGTTGAGGTGAAAAGGAGCCATATGCACATTTAAAAAGACTTTAGGCTACTTCAGGCATGCCTGCATGTATGTAGACTCAGCGGGGATTAAATTAAATGAGAAAAGTTGATCTACAGGAGAAACATATCTGACAGCAATACAGAATTCCTGACAGCGTTACTGCATTATATTACACTATATTCTTCTTATTTTCAATTGTCACCTGAGACATTTCCTCAATAAAGTGGTGCAAAGAAATTCACCAGGATGCAGAAAATTAAGTGTTTAAAGCCCAAATTTTTCAGGGGGAGGACACCCAGATTTAATATTATCAGTGTTAATTATTATCAGTAGTAATTATAAAATTCATAATAAATGTAGGCAACATATATAATTTACTGTTGCTTCAGAAGACGTACTTTGGGTAAGCATAGAACATGAAAGATTTCTGTGCAGGGCTAAGCCCCCAATGTTTCAAGAACCTGGAAACACCCCTGACCTCAAGTATGTTTCTCTGTTTCAATGACTGCAGCGAAAAAATGTATCTGGC
>NC_060169.1:31254524-31264876 GCF_021292245.1 Micropterus dolomieu | reverse complement strand
CTCTTCCGATCTTTGCTGAGCTAAACATGTTTAAACACCAGAGGTTACTAACCTATTTTGCGTTCAGCGCTTCTTTTGTTTGGGCCTTGTTGAATGAAGGTTAAAGCCAAAGTTTATGATGAACGGCACAGCCGCTGCCGGTGTTTGTTGAGATCGGAAGAGTGTCCACATGCAGGTACTTAGGAGGTTATAGGTAACGTAGAGAAGGGAATAACAGCAAGCTCATCAGATGTTTCCTAAAAATAAACATTGTTCAGGAGTCCGATTCAAGTCTGAAGTCTTTCGAGGACGAGTCTCAAGTCAAGTTTGAAGTCACTGTGTGTGCAACTTAAGTCGGACTCGAGTCCGAGTCTCAAACTCCAGTCCCCATCTCTGCCTTGCATTGATTAGATTTGCTCTGCATCAGCTTTTTTGTTGCTTGCTCTCAAACTTCTGTCCTGCTCTCTGATTTTTTGTGCAACAACCCCCAACAAATCCCCCAACCAATAGAAGACCAGGTGTAGTGTTGACCAATGAAATTATCCTTGTGGACGTGTTTGCTGTAAAGGAAACGTCCACAGGGATAAGAAGCAGTTCTTAGCCTTTTGCCCGATGTCAGCTGGGATTGGCTCCAGCCCCCCCATGACCCTGTACGCAGGATACGTGGTTGACGATGGATGGATGGACATTTAAATATAAATGTTGTCGGTCAGTGACTCATCAGTGTATAGCTACACAAACGGTTAACAGTCGCCGCAAAGTAGCAAGAGAATATCATGACACACCTGACCGCGACACAGACACCTGTCGCTCTGTGTCCTGCTGTCTCTCTCCCACTCGCTCAGAGACACTTTGCTCTGTTTGACTGTGTCTCTGTTCTAGGATGCTTCATTCCCTCTAAAGCGGATATGATCTGCACTTTATCAGAAGTGCTGAAGTGAACATTAGTGTGAAATTTTGGTGATATTTCTGTCTGATCGCAAGTGTTTTCAGTTTCGGTTTTCTTCCTCTGATGAAGATCAGTGCGCTCTTCTCATCGAGTAGGCTACAAGTCAAATAATTTATTTACGTTGGTCTAACTGTTTTTTAAAAATGGGCCAACGATCTGCCCATAAAGCATAGGCTTATCCTGGGATGGCCCATTCACATCTCTTACAGCACCCACTCCCTCCCCCTCTGCTATTGCTGTTTCTTGTGTTGTGGGTCAAAAAAATAATAATTTGGCAAATGCACGAAAATAACCAATATATAGACATAAGCTAAAAAAAAAATAAGCTACTGATTACTGCATTACATTCTATTATATTTTTATATTCTGAATTGTCACCTGCCACCTAAATTTTGTTTCCTTTCTAAAAATAAAAACATTTCCACCATATATTGGTGCAGAAAATGTCTCCAGAATTCAGGAAATTAAGTGTTTAATGCTCAAAATCTTCTGGGGGAGGACCCTCAGACCCCCCTATTGAATTTTTTGTCAATAAATATTTCTTCATTGAATTCACATTAATTAAGCTAATTAATCGTTGAGGTGAAAAGGAGCCATATGCACATTTAAAAAGACTTTAGGCTACTTCAGGCATGCCTGCATGTATGTAGACTCAGCGGGGATTAAATTAAATGAGAAAAGTTGATCTACAGGAGAAACATATCTGACAGCAATACAGAATTCCTGACAGCGTTACTGCATTATATTACACTATATTCTTCTTATTTTCAATTGTCACCTGAGACATTTCCTCAATAAAGTGGTGCAAAGAAATTCACCAGGATGCAGAAAATTAAGTGTTTAAAGCCCAAATTTTTCAGGGGGAGGACACCCAGATTTAATATTCAGTGTTAATTATTATCAGTAGTAATTATAAAATTCATAATAAATGTAGGCAACATATATAATTTACTGGTGCTTCAGAAGACGTACTTTGGGTAGGCATAGAACATGAAAGATTTCTGCGCAGGGCTAAGCCCCCAATGTTTCAAGAACCTGGAAACACCCCTGACCTCAAGTATGTTTCTCTGTTTCAATGACTGCAGCGAAAAAATGTATCTGGCTTTCAAATGTTTTAAGATATGGGACAACAACAAATTTCCAAGATATTGTAGCTGTCATATGCCATTTAGCACACCGGCAAAAGGATGAGGCGGTGCATGTAAGCACCGGTTGCTGCCTAGTCTCGCATAGCCAGAACCATTTCCACACCACTGTGCCAGCTATTTGCAACCCCTTGGCATGTTTCCAGGAGGTGGCCAATCAGAAGAAAGTGGGCCAATCAGGAGGATTAACTGAGGGGCTGCATAAAGGGCTAGTATTAGATAAATAAGGATTTTTTAAAATTGTGAATCATGCAAAGCTATTGTAGTGGAGTTCCCGAATAAAAATATAAAGCTGGAAACGAGCATAATCGCTGTCCTTTTTAAAATTTCTGTATCAGTGCACTGCTATTCAAATTCAAATTTTGCAACAAAGTGTTGAATTTACTCAACTGTAGACCTGCTGTTTAGCAGGTCACACACTGTGAATGACAGGAAGTGGTAGTTTCACACTAAATCCCCCTAGCAACACTGAACCCATTTTATATATATATTTTTTAAAAACTTGACGTTTGATAGAGCATCGTCACTTTGGTGATGGGGGAACAGAAGATCAAACAGTGTTAAGTATACTCTCTGGGGTGGGTGGGGGTGGTGGAGGTGGGGGTATTAGACTCCCGAGCAGGACATTCAGTAGATTAAATATCATGCTTGTAGTCCACAGACCATACAGGCTTGTAGGGTCATGTCAAGAGACCATTCTCTTTATTTTGGTCCTTTAATATATGTACCTGCCAGACCTTGAAGTTATGAGTCTAGTTACACTGGCCTTAAATGTCTGCTCAACTTTATTGCTGTGCAGAAGTCCAGGCCTTCAACCTATAAAGACATTTTGATCTGGGATTATGGTTGTGTGATAGAAGGATTAAGATCCAATTAACTTGAGGGGTGTGAATGATGATGATATTTGAAGACTTTTCTTCTCTTTTTCTTCAGCCTCTTTGGAGTGGAGCACCGCTGCCTGTATGCCTTAGTGCAAATATTTTTTAAGATCTATAGTCCATTAACAGTAGGATTTTCAACAAATCATTTCACAGACAGCTCACAGGCATTTGCTAGATATCCTGCCATGCCGTGTGTGTGCATGAGAGTGTGCGTGTGCACGTGCACGAGCAAACTGCCCACTCTGTATGGCTGTGAAGGCGCTGGTTCATATTTTGGGTGATATAAAGATTAGACATGCTCTAAATTCAAATAGCCTTACAGCTCAGTGATTCCAGCATCTTACGCATATTCACTTTGTGTGTGTGTGTGTGTGTCTGTGTGTGGCACACATTTGTCAGTATAATAATAAGATTTTGTATTAACTACAAATTTCTCTTTTTTCCACAACTCTCAGACTAGGCTGTGACATTATTGTAAATCCTTCAGTAGCGATACAGTAGCAGTACGTCAGACTCGGAGAGCCAGTCATCCTCCTCGGAGACAAAACACCCCCGCCACTCACTCACACACACACACACACACACACTCACACAAACACACACACACATTCAGGCAGATTCGTTATCTTTTATCCTCAACTGCCCTCTTCCTTCAGAGATTGAAATTTACAATCCAACTTTCCCTTTGTTAGAAATGAGAATAATGCTTTCTGCCAGTGCTAAAGTTAGCCGAATATGCACCTTCTGCAGCAGCCTCTTTTTGGAGTGAATTATGTATAGAGGTTCAAGAGACACTCCTTGGCCACGGTGGTGTTACTTTTCCCATTTTACTTATTCAGCATGTCGAACCTTAGGCCCCATTAGCGTTGGAGAAGCAGAGCTATTTCCTCAGGTCTTTATGTTCAAACACAGGACTAACATGGAGGCAGGAGGTGGAAACCCACTGTGAGTCATATGTTCTCCCTCTCTTTATGTTCTGTTTCCTGCTCTGCACTCTTTTGGCAAATTAAGGTGAGATTTCATAGCTTTAAGGTACAGATAGCATGCTCTGCCACATGCAGTAGAGTCCCAGGTTTCGCCATATTTGCCTACAGGATGTGACATTGTTGCTCTGCACGTCTTTGATCTGCCTTGTCTTTTTATGTTGGCTTGTCTCTGTGAATCAGCGATGGAGAACAGAGCGTGTTTATTTCTCTGAAATGTGCAGTGCTCCAGCCGTCACCTGGATGAGGTGATTTGTATGTACCGCCACTGCACATATCAAGTTTAATGCCTCAAGTGTTCATTTCATATCACAATCCCAAGTGTTGTACAGCAATTGAATTTGGGCATGTTTTATTCCTTTGTGTCTGTCTGCCTTATTTGACATGTTGTCAGCGTGGAAATTCACAGCACCCTGCCACTCTTCCTCCACCAACCTCTTGATGTGCCACAGTGAGAGTCATGTCATGAATAAACATGCTGATGTACAAAGGGATGAGTGTTGGTTAGAGATTAGATAGGCCGTTTACATGTGTCGGAAAGTGAAGGTCTGCAGACAGGGTGACAGGGTCATTGAGCCCAAATAAAAAAAAGATGCATCCACCAATATCTGTTCTTTTATGTGAATGTCTTGAAATGGCTAAGACATGCTTGCGGGAAAGTCTGGTTGTGGCTCCTGCTGTTCCTCTACGATTACTGAAATCCTGTTTGTAGCACTCCTTTTCTGAAAGTTAAAATATTTTTAACTTCTAGGACTTGGCTCGCTGAGTGGTAAAGGCATGCTGAGCTCTCAGCATTGTCAGGAACAAGCAACAATACCTTCTTAAGTTTGGAAATAATCTAGGGGGAAAAAGCTGCTGCTTTCAACTGAGAGCCTCATGGAGCTCTGGCAGCATTTGGAGGCTTGTGCTGCTTGTCAAAAACCTTACCCATGTCAGACCGCAGGGCCAAAGACCAGTGCTGTCCTCAAGACAATGGTCGCTTTTGAGGGTAACATGTCAAGTTGAGACTTTGGAGATTCAAGCAGTGTTTATGTATTTGGTGTGGCAACACACCACAGACAACACACACACAATTGATAACCATCACTCACTCATCTTACCAAAGCCAGGGAAATTTAGCTGAGAATGTGAGCCCTTATTAATTGCCAATTTGTTCAACCCTTTCCTCAAAGATCTGCACTTAGGCACAGTAGGTCTGTTGCTTCACATGGAGAAGCAGTGTGCATAGTAAAACGTAAGCTGCAAAGGTTAGCATGCCCCACTAAGCTTGCTACGTTACAAAAGTACGGAGTGAACGACGAGCTCCGTTAGCGAGGAGCGGCAATTCTTACCTCTCCACTTCACTCACTTGCTCTGATCCTCATCCTAAAAGCTTGTCTTGTAATATTAAAAGTGAAAAAATATTGTTTAAAAAATACAAACAATAGGGCCTAAATCCTAAATCTAAGCTCTGTCTTGTTTGTCCAGGTTTATGTTAAAATGAAATATTACATCTTTTTTCATCATACTAGGACCAAAATAGACATGGAAATCATCAGTTGGTGATGCTGACTTTTTGCCTATGACATGCAACAACCTCCATCCATTATTATGTAGCCTTACTATATATATTCAAGATCCCTTTTTACAGGATTCTCATTTTAAAACAACTCAGCCGGAAGCATTAAAAAGTCAACTACAGACAGTATTTTCAACTAATTCAAGTTAGCTTAAGTACTTAGCTTGCTCCAGCTGATAAAATCTACCAAGGACCGTTGTCATTTAGTCTCTGGGTAGAAATAAGAAAACTGCTCATGTTTTCAAAATATTACCACACATTCAGAGTGGTAAATCTGCTGACAGTCAATTTTGGATTATTTATTATTTATTGCTGCCCCATGTCAGCTTGGTTGTCTACTTTTATCCACTTCTGCACATAGAGTAGTATTAACTGGTATGGTATTAACAAACATGGCCTATGCCTCACCATTTTGAGCAGATTATTAGACGAGTCTCACATTCAGCTGCTTTCACATGCATGTGGCACACTCTGTCTGTCTCTTATCCACTGTGGGTTGTGAATGAATAGGATGGAGTGCTGAATAGCAGCTGCTGAATACTATGGCGGCTAGCAACGCAGCAGGGAGATGTTATCAGGGGGAAAATTTGTCTCTCCTGGTTGATTTGCTAGTCATGTAGTCTGCTTGTCTGACTGCAGTCTAGCAGATAGTGTCACAGGGACACCAGAAGAGGCCCAAGGGATTGGCTGCTAACAGATCAACCAGCAAAACATGTTCTCAATGACATGCTGTCCGAGCATGGGCAAATGTTGACTATGTTTTCACTGTGGCATCAAAGACAATTTTATTTTACTATAGTTAACACTTTCCCTAATGAGTTTATGGTTTCAGCCGCTAGTTTCAAGTCTTCTTCAATACAGAATGACGTTCATTTATATTACAATTAATATCACAGTTAACGTGAATTACAAATGCCCCTTACTAAGAAAGCTAGCTCCATTTGGTTCAACAAAACAAGATGGTGACGGCCAAATACCAAACTCGAGGCTTCAGAATGGTAGTCCACAAACCACTCAGTGACGTCCACTTCTTTTATACAGTCTATGTTCTAGCTGCCATTAGCTAGTTAGCTCAGTTAGCTGTCCTGTTAGCTGACTCTACCTGGACTGACAGCTACCGGGGAAGTGTTGGCGTTTGCACAGGAGCTTTGGATCACCAGGAGGAATAGGCTTTCAAGGCTGGGACGAGGGATCCAGCTGGGAATGCTGCCGAGGAGCAGCGTTGGTATGAGCACAAGAACTGGAGCCGGTCGAGCAGGCAACGGAACTGGGCTCCACCGACGTTGGCCAGTTTGACGACAGGGAATAAAGTCCCGAGGTGACTTACAGTGGTTCCAACCAGGACACCGGGGACAACTAAGACACGGCAGGTTCAGGCAGGATAAGTATTTGTTCTTGTGAAGCTGGAAGTTTTTTATATCCGTTTTGAACAACAAGACTTGTGTGATGCTGTTTTGAAATAAATTATTTATTATAAGATAGTCGGAAGAGAAAGAACGAGAGAAGATGAACGTGCAAGAGAGAAGCGGCTGTGTATTGATGTGTGGTAAAACTTTCAGTTGAACTCGGAGAGAATTAATATTTGTAGAATTAATGGGCACAAATATTACCTTGCAGTTAATTTATGTGTCATAGCAGGCTCAGTTGTTTGTTTTTTTCCAGTGAAAGTGATAAGTGTAGCTTGGTCAGTCCCCACTCGCGTTTGCAATAACAGAGAAAATTGTAAAAGTGCAAACTGTCGGACTTTTAAACTAGAGGGACATTGTCTTGAACTGTCGTGAGAGACAACCAGCTTAGACAACAAGCGCAGTTTTTTACCGGAGAACTAGAGAGAAAGTGGAGCCGTGGGAGCTAGCCTGCTGAGTAGCACCGCTGTGAGGAGGGATCCCGCCCACGGGAATTGCATCACCGCGCGGACATCTACCTACTGCACCTCGCCATTCTGCTGCATCTTCTACCAGCCTGTGGATTTTTTGGAACTGTCGGAGCGTCGGAGAGACGAACCGCGTGAGTAAGGGGAGACTTTTCTGACCATTGAACTGTACTACCAGGGAGTTAAAGGATTACTCTTTCATATGTGCACCACCGTATGGGCCCCAACGTCTACAAATCCAAGCACTTGGTAATAATTTGAACATTTTAAAGTTGAACTGTGATGGTACAGATGTGTGTACTTGGGGCTTTATTATACTAGAGTGGTACCTTTTGTTATTGATACCTGTACAGGTTACATTTATTTTCATTCAGTTCACACACACACACACACGGTTTAATATTTTTTCTATTCCACCCTAAGAGAAACAAGACAGGGAAGTGTTATTTGAAGAGTACCAGAGTGGTTTGATGAAGCATCTTTTTGGCTATTTGTCAGTATATTAAGGGTTCATTGTAAGGTTTAAGCTCTGAACTTAAAGCTTTGTTTTTGAGAGTACCGGGAAAGAAAAAATAAATGTGTGTTCCCCTTTTTCTTACTATATACTGTTATTGTTCATATTTGACTTACTTATAAATACTTACCATTATTCTGGGGAACTTCAGTACAACACAACGATATTCCGTACAGATGACCTTTTCCTGCCGATCACTGAATAAATACTTCCAGGTTATACATAAACTATATATGTGTGTCATCATTTCTCCGTCTTTTATCCCTGACCAAGAAAGAGAACCCCCCGCCGTTTGTTCCAGAGAGATTTTTGCTAGGTGCACCCACTGCGCCTGCAAATGGAGGCAGATATTAGCTTTAGGTGGGGAGATAACTACAGCAGTGAAAATGTACATTTCAATTGGATTAATGCTTCTCACCGTACTATAGTCTTTATGAAATGATTATTATGTTATCACAAGTCAATAAATATATTACCTTTTGTTGAATAACTGTGTTGAAATGGGAATTTTTAAACGTCAATTCCGGACAATGGCCGCTTGGCGCCACTCTCGCACTGAGACAGGCAGCAGAGATGCAACACGTCTGTCAACACAGATGGTGTTTCATGCGCCTGCGTGCAGTGATGATTATATTTATAATATTAACATTTAAAATGGTAAATTCTTTAATAAATCAACAATGAACTATAACTGAATTGATTGTGATGTTATTTCATAGCCAACATTTCATAAAAAAAATAATTATTATGATACTGTTAAAACAATGATAGGATCTTCACACATAACTTAATGTTATTATTTAATTTAATAAAATGTCATACATCAAATGATTGTTTATAAATTTTTATTCAGTTTTAGGTGTAACATAACATAAGTATGTTCATTTCAAAGGAAACTAAGAAAAGCAAGACAAGGGAAAGTAAGAAAATGTCAGGCAAGAAAAAGCAGTACACAAAAGAGGTGCTGGAAAAGGCAGTTGAGGAAGTGAGAGCAGGAGCAAGCTTGAGGCAGACGTCCAAAAAGTATGGCATTCCACACACCACCCTGCAGGACTAGAAAAAGAAAAAATACACACACAACCCTCATCCTAATTCAGCCCTGACACCTGCAGAAGAAGAAGCACTGATTTCATTTATATTTTGGATGGCGGATCACGGCTTCCCAGTCACCAGATCTCTGGTTAAAGTGCTGGCTAGTGGCATTATTAAAGAGAGTGGCAGAGCTGACAGCACAACTGTTAATCTGGAGAAGGGGCCGAGTGATGTCTGGTGGTCCAGATTTAAGGCCCGCCATCCAGAACTAACCTCCCGGACAGCAGATTCCCTGGACAGAGCCAGAGTTCATGGTGCAACTCCAGAAGCCATTGGAGGTTTCTTTGATCTCTACGAAGCCTTATTCATCCGTCACAGTTTGGAGGACAAGCCCCATCTAGCCTTCAACTGTGACGAAACTGGCTTTGGAGACAAGCCTAGGTCCAGGGAGAAGGTGCTCTACCAGCAGCAGCAGACCACCAGGGAGCACATCACAGTGCACTGCTGCATGAGTGCAGCCGGGGAAAGCATTCCACCCTTCATCATCTACCCTGGCTGCCTCCCCAGTAATGCCTATAGGCTGGATGGGCCTCCCAATGTCCTCTATGGGATCCAGGAGAAGGGGTACATGGACTCCGAGCTATGGCTCTGGCATTTTGTGCAGTATGCTCCGGAGGACAGACCTCTCATTCTAATCATGGACCAACATGAGACACATGTCTCAAAAAATGTAATAATGTACTGCAGGGAAAAAGAAATCGAAATTCTCTGCCTACCTGCCCACATCCTCCAGCCCCTGGATATTGCTGTCTTTAATCCCCTCATCTCCACCATGGCTTCAAGGATGGGTCTAGTGCGAGGGGATCTTGTGGTCAGGACGAAACAGTTTTCTTCTCTGCTGAGGAATGTCTACCCCACTGCTGTCACTGCCCAAAATATTAAGGCTGGGTTCCGCAAGGCAGGCATCTTTCCTCTGTCCAGGGGGGCTGTGGACACAACCCAGGTAATTTTAACATTAATACAATGATAATTTATCCTCTAAGTTACTTGCATTTCTTTGTGGTATGCTAATGAGTTTTAAATATGCTTTACTTTCTTAGGTGGTGAGAGTGCTCCCATCTGCAGTCACTCCCTTAGCCACACCATCCATCCCTCCCGATACTCCCTCAGCCACGCCATCCAACGCTCCAGTCACTCCCTCAGCCACGCCATCCATCCCTCCCGATACTCCCTCAGCCACGCCATCCATCCCTCCCGATACTCCCTCAGCCACGCCATCCAGCGCTCCAGTCACTCCCTCAGCCACGCCATCCATCCCTCCCGCCACTCCCTCAGCCACGCCATCCAGCGCTCTAGTCACTCCCTCAGCCACGCCATCCATCCCTCCCGCCACTCCCTCAGCCACGCCATCCATCCCTCCCGATACTCCCTCAGCCAC
>NC_060169.1:31234441-31254424 GCF_021292245.1 Micropterus dolomieu | reverse complement strand
CCCTCCCGCCACTCCCTCAGCCACGCCATCCATCCCTCCCGATACTCCCTCAGCCACGCCATCCAACGCTCCAGTCACTCCCTCAGCCACGCCATCCATCCCTCCCGCCACTCCCTCAGCCACGCCATCCAGCGCTCCAGTCACTCCCTCAGCCACGCCATCCATCCCTCCAGTCACTCCCTCAGCCACGCCATCCAGCGCTCCAGTCACTCCCTCAGCCACGCCATCCAGCGCTCTAGTCACTCCCTCAGCCACGCCATCCATCCCTCCCGATACTCCCTCAGCCACGCCATCCATCCCTCCCGATACTCCCTCAGCCACGCCATCCAGCGCTCCAGTCACTCCCTCAGCCACGCCATCCATCCCTCCTGCCACTCCCTCAGCCACGCCATCCAGCGCTCTAGTCACTCCCTCAGCCACGCCATCCAGTGCACCTGCTACTCACACACACACAACCAGCGATCCACCTACTGACACACAGACATCAGCCACTTCCTCCACCACTCCAACACCTTGCCCCACTTGTAAAATGGTCAGTCCACAAAATTACCTGGTGGCAGCAGGAGTCATTCCAGAAAGTCTGGCTAATGTACTCATGAGCCCAGCCTTGGACAGGAAAGAGAAGGTAAGGCGTCGCCTTCCGCTGCCAGCCCGTGTCATCACCAGTGACGAGTACGTTCACCTGCTGGAGCAGAAAGAAGCAGAGGAGAAAGAGAAGGAAGAAAAGGAAGGAAGATATGGCAAAGAAGAAGGAGGAAAAAAGACAAGCACAGGAGGCCAAAAGGCAGAAGAAACAGGCACCACCTCCAACTGAGGAAGATGGGGAACACTGCGCTGTCTGCAGTAGAGTGGTCCCACCTGGCTCAGGAGATGGGGCCATTGATGAATGGGTGCAGTGTGACCTTTGCCAACTGTGGTTCCACTTCAAGTGCGCTGGGGTGGAGGAAGTGCCAGACACGGAGTGGCTTTGTCATAAATGTTGTCTGTACACATAATCACTCACACACACACACACACACTGTAAATAGTTTTAAATAGTGCACACACAAAATGAACTCATCCTACTGCTGATATACTGACAATTTCTAGTTGTAATTTTTTATCAATTTAGTGTTAATTGTAAATAGTTGAAAATGGTACGCACGCACGCGCGTGCACAAACACAGGAGTTAGTATCCTAAATCATTTAATTTTTAAGTTCATGGTTTGCACATTAGTTACTTTCAATAATTAAATTTTTTTAAACAAATGCAAATTGTTTCCCCTCCTTCTTGTTCTTCAGAAAGATATGGTAACGTTGTTGACTAACGTTTCACATGGTTCATGCTTAACTCACGTGCCTTAATTAATATCACGACACAATCATGCCTAACTCGCATGGTCGTCTAGCCTATTAAGCGGTAAAGTTAGCCTAATTAACCTAGGTTTTAACAAAAATAAATGTACTCACCTTTCTTATAGATTTCAATAGTATACTCTTCCGTTAAAACAAATAAACAGCTCAAAAGGGATCCGTTTAAAGTCAATTTGGGCAGTTGAAATCAAGGTATGCGCTCTGTACGGCACACCGTTGGCAGCCTGTACGGAACACCGTTAACGTCTGTGAGCATCCAAGCACAGGCGGAGGAGGTTCTTTCGCCCACTTTTCTCAAATACTATTGGTCCAAAAGACATCAAAAAATAGACAGTCCAATAGGTATTCCCCCAGAGAATGAGCACACAAACATGCTCGTCTGGCTCTCACCAACAGAGGAGTGGCCGTTGACGTGCGGTGAAAGGCGAAAAGTGTACAGAACATGATTAGTCTACGTTAGTTCCACAGTGGAGGCACGGCGCTATTATTGTTCTTACACACATTGTTTATTTGTTGTCTATTCCTACTTATCCTGCCTGAAGTCACTTACTGAATATTAGTAAACAGGGAATATTTAGCCAGCTCGCCATCAACAGCTAAGAACCCAGGATCCTGTTTAACACACTTTTAATATAGTAGCCCGGTGTGATAGTAAGGCACACCTTAAGTCTTGTTTGATCAGCTCTACTGGTGTCAGTAAAGGGTTGCATCTGATACCCGCGAAAAGACTGACATACAACATGAGGAAGAGGAAAAGAAAGGCCCTCAAACAAAACAGGAAGAGGTGGTCTGTGAACTCCTTCCCGTAATGATTTCCCAACATCACAATGAGCGTGACCATTATCTTCTGTGTTTGGGGGGACATTTATTAATGTGTCCTACTTTTTGACATAAAAGCGCTGGATCCCTTCTGAGTGAGGTAACTTGTTGTTCAGTATAGTGTATCATCAGGGCACAGTTTGCTCCCCTGGTAGAGAGTATTTCTGTTTTCTGTTATGTCGTCCCCTCTAAATCAGGTATCTGTCGTATTTAATCCGCTGAATTGTATTATTTTTGAAAGTTACTGGTCAAGTGAACCATTCTGTATTGAAGCCATGATTCACAAATTAATTTTTACTTAGGCTAGTGTCTGAGCCACCTGAACAAAGTTCTGGTAAGTTGTCTGCCTCACTGCTAATTTGTATGACGGCATATTAGGGCCATTGTAGATAGAAAAAATAAATAAATTACAGAACTGAAATAGGGGGATAATACTCTGAGATGAAAGTGGTACATTTAGGAGAAAGAAAGTTGGGGGAAAAAATAATTGTAATTTTACAGCTTTAATCTCAGAAGGGTTTTTCCCTAAATATATTACAAGTACTTCAGTATTGGCTTAAGTTTAATGAAATTTCATTCCAAAGAAATTAAACAAACCATATGTGATGACATTAAAACACATTTAAAGCTGATTCTAATGCAATCATATTGCATATTGCTGTATCCTGTAGATCAGGAGCTCACTTAATGTTGAGCTTCATATAAGGGTGTAGTTTGTTAAAGGGTCTTATCAGAAACATCTCAGATCTGCTGGGACTCAAATAACCTTGTCTCTCCTTCACCAAAGCTTAGAAGACACACTTCACTCACTGTAAAACCAAACACTCAGGTCGAGATTAAAGAGAAGGAAGACGAGAAGAAACATAGTTGCAGATTCTTAACAGTACTCCCTGGAGAGGGCAGCAGGAGTGGGAACAGCACAACACTGTTTAGGCCTCCACAGTCTACCTTTCAACCCCATTTAACACACTTGAAACTCTGTTTTACCTATTCTCTATTTTATGTTGTAACGTTTTCTTTTACTTTAACCACATGCTTCTGTAAAAGTTCATTGCAGCAGACAGTCAGCCATACCCTTTTTCATTTAAAGACAGCTCCAGCCTCATAGACACATTTGGTATCATGGCCAATGCATTCTTGGCATTGTAAGGAAGTGTTAAATTAATGTTCCTTAAAAGGCCTTGTCTATTTGTACTTCACCACATTTCAGAGAATGGCATCCAGTGAAAAGGTATGAGCTTGAAGGTACGTTTATGAGCAAATAGTTAATGTTGGGGCATGTCCAAGATTACTACCACAACCCATTTCTAAAAACATAACATCTCTTTCAGCAGCACTAAAGTACTGCCTTTAGGGATTCTGTGGAAGTAGAAAATAGAATCTCTTCTTCCTCCAGATTTTGTGCCTTTGAAAAGGCTATCTGTTTTTCATGTTCCCAGTCTTTATGCTAAGCTAAGCTAACCAAGTGTTGGCTGCTTCATTTTTTGTGTACGAATATATGAAAGTTGTATCAGTCTGCTCATCTAACTCTCAGCAAGTCAATTCATATTTCCCAAAATGTCAAACAATTCTTATGAGCTTATCAAACAGAACATGAGTACAAACATTCAGCATTTTAAAACTGGGTGTCTGTATCGACCTGTTAGCTAAAGGTGAAAACCACTATGTGTTGAATTTGAAATTAGGCAACATCCAGTGGTATTATAAAGAATGAGACTGTGCATTTGCGTTTTCTACCCACATCTGTCTGTGGATTCTAATTGGCGACATTTTCACTAGCTCTCTAGATGTAGCTCTCTAATCTAAAAGCCACCATCAGACCAAATATACTACAGTCAAGTTAATTTAAACTGGTCTCCACCAGCGTGATGAAGTGTAAGGCACAGTGCCAAAACAACTGCATCTGCAGTTGGTCCTGACTGGAGATGGTATTTCACAAAGACAAATTAATACGGACACAGAGAGAATTGGGAAACACGAAATGAAAAGATAACCGCAGAAAGGATTGGCCTAAATTGATCCTTTTTTCTTAAGCATTAGAGCAGTGTGTTTTGTCAAGCGCCCTATTTAAAAAAGAAAAAAAAAAAGTTATTTGACTATATTCAGTCCTTAATTTAAAAGCATACAGTGGTAAACAAGGCCACGAAACCATATGTAATATTTATTCTTGTATTTTGTTTGTGTTGAATTCTCCAATACATATAAGAAGTTCACGTGGAAGGCTGCGCTGATGGTGGACACTCATGTCCTGCAGAGATGTGGGAACTAAAGAACCAAAAGAAACCGTTCCAGACAAGTGACTGCACAGAGTCTGTGCATGAAGATTTACCCCCTGTCATTTAATAATTAACACAGTACAAGAGTACTCCTCACGCCCAGGGTGTATGCTAATAATCAGTTTGTTTGTATGCATGGCATACACTATGCTGCATGTGAGCTTGTCTATACATTGGGTCTGGGCTGCTCCTTTGCAGGATTTTGTAGAGCATCCATGAGACCACACTGAACAAATGTCTAGGAAAATGTGACTTTTCATTTCAGTTACAGTAAATGTACACTTTGCCCGTTTTGAATATGGACATTGACACAAATTGAAAGGCAGGATTTCCATAAAGTATGCACTCTTGCAGGAAATGCAATTTTACCATGAGGGGGAAAACGCAGCTCAGTCAGCAAATCAAATAATCCAGAACCCATTCCTGTTTCAATATCCTCTCCGATAAACATCAGAGGACTTTTCACTTTCCAGAGAGCATCTCATTCAATCAAGTGCTTCTTCAGACTAGAAGCTGGGCAGTAATTTACTGGGTTTTACTATTTATTTTGTCTTAATGTGCATGATTTGCCAATCCATGCAAACAGGTCCAGATCAATATAACAAACATCACAAATTCTATGAAGATAAGGTAACCAAATCTAATCCTGTATACAATTAAGACTTTTCCCAATTCATTGTCTACTTTGCAGTAATCTCCATTGTAATTATAATAAAAATGACAGACACTTTCAACAGGAATCTGTGAAGCTCCCTGTCATGATTGGCTGAGCCACCATCTCAGCCTCTAGTGTTTCTCCTGGGGCAAGTTCAGCGCTGTTGTACAAAACCAAATTAGCGGATTAAGTTGTGATTTTCCAGATATCCTGGCTGAATTAAGCCGTGACTCAGTTTCACAAAAGCAGTATCACATAAGTTACCATGGCAATTTATTCTGTGCAGCAAGCCTTCTCCAGACCAGGCTTACAGCCAGGTTTAGTTAATCCTGGTGCCTTATCTGTTTAGTCAGCGGTACCACCGATCAGAAACCAAAGAGTTTTTTTCAGTTATTCAGTTATATTATAACGTTAGCCTATATTGTGCCTTAAAAGTGAGCAGTGGATGTTAATATGTCACTCAAGAAATATATTTCACACACTTTATAGTGTATAGCCTAGACATATATTTATGTTCCTCATTAGGTTTCATAGTTGTATAATACTCCCAAATTATAGTCCCACTTCACTGGACCAATAAGTAGTATAATGTGCACTGTTTATTCATGAAACAACAGGGAGAGGATCACTCATCTGCAGTGAGTTTGGGCAAGATAACAATCATTAATAGATTTTTTACAGTTATGCTTACAGTGTGCATTGCAATGACCACTTCTGGCAGTTTGTAAAACACATATCAATTAGCACAGCAGGAACTGTTCAACTGTGGATGTCCTTCAGATTTTACTTGTCAGACTGCAGGACTACAGGCTCAGGGTCAAGTTACAAATATGATACACCACATCACTGATCTATTATCTATATTCACGAAACAAGTACGCCATTTTCACACAAAATTGATATACCTCCAGCCTCTCTGCCTAGACCTACTATATACTATATTTGTTAAAACTGTTGCTTGCAATGAAAAATGTTAAATAACTGAAAATGCTTTAAGAAAAGTTTATTTGAACATGCAATGTAATGTAAACAAATGTGCCTTGTCCAAAAAAGTAACTTAAGATTTCCATCATAAATTGGTGCAGAATATTTCTCTGGAAGTCAGGAAATTGAGTGTTTAATGCTCAAAAACGTCTGAGGGAGGACCTCCAGACACTCCACTCAGATATTTCAGCATTGAATATTACCTGAAAATAGTATTAAATAGTAGTAGTATTAATAGTATTAGTTCCTCGTCTTGTTGTCAACACAGAATTGTGCATCATCACATCTTGTGAGTCAAGTGCGTAGTCACTAGGGATGGGGATCGTTCATTTTTATTGATATTGAGACTGCTTAACGATCCAATCCTTTATCGATACTTTACTATTATTTGGCAGAAAGATGACACAACTATGAATTCTTAACGGAATTAGTATTGCTTTTATTGCAGTCCTTAACTTTGTTTGCTGATTTTAACTTAACATATGATGTGAATAGTAAAATAATGTATCAGCATTCAGGAGCAATACATGTCCAACATATCTTTTACAAACAAGAAAATAAATAATATATAAATAAAAATAATAATCTGCTTTACATAACAAAAACAAATTAACAGCTCTTAACAGTGTGTTTTCTGAAGAAAAATTAGCATGTCTGCGTTGTCAGGCGTGATCCTGGATCGCTCCTGGCTGATGGTGTCCCCAGCAGTGGAAAACACCCTCTCTGAAGGGGTGGAGGAGGCTTGAACACAAAGGTAGATTTTAGAGAGCTCAGCTAGCAGTGGCAGGGTGTCTCTCTTTCCCCACCACCAGAGTACAGGGTCTTCTGGCATAAGGATTCTGTATAGCTGGATCTCTTTATGGACTGTCTGAATGCTGGTCAAGTTATTTGGCTAGATGGTTCGTAGCTCCTGCTCCTCCTCAGCAAACAGCTCCTCCAAAGCGGTCTTAGGTTGTAGTGGAGTGACTGCAGCCAGAGAATTCTCTTCTTCCTCTGAGATCAGTGTGTCATTTTCATCATCATACTCTACTTTCTGGGATGTGTTACTGTCCTCTTTCAGGTCTGGGACCTCTTTTGCTTCTGTAGCATTGGCCTCTATAGCTGCTTCCTGCAAACGATCCCAGATGGAGTCCCTGTCACTCTTGGCTTTGAACCTTGGGTCAAATGCAGTCACTTCTTCCAGGAACGCCTGGATGTTTTCCTGCTGGTAATGTCCAGAGAGGTCAGTCCAAACTTTCTGTTTAATACCAGTCACAAACAGAGAGCCTCCTTCCTGAACTGCAAAGTGGCCCTTCAGTTTCTCAAATATAGAAGAATCTGACCACAGGTGGGGCTTTTCAGAACCTTCATAACCTTGATGAACTCCTCTGCTCTGGTGAAGTCTTCATCTGTGATCCTATCCAGTTTGTCCCTCTCCATCTGCTTTCTCAGCCGTGGATCCAAAGCTGCAGCTTGGAGAGCCGGATACTGTTCGAGGAATCTCTCAACCATCAGGAAGAGAGGGTTCCACCTGGTTTTGATGTCCAGTAGCATGGTGTGCTGTGGAAGTTTGAGGAGGAGCTGCTTCTTTTTCAGTATAGTCTTGGCCATTGTAGATCGATTCATCCACACAATGACCACCTTTAGTTATGCTGCCCAACGGGTCACTGTGAGAATGTTGTACACTGCCACTGTTTCCCCTGTCTGCGCCTGGTAAACAGCTTTGGTCCTGAGAACCTTTTGGTGAAATTTGCCTTGGCTGCTGTAATGTGCGGTCACTGTTATGTAGTGGTCTTGCGCTAAACTAGTCCACCCATTGCTTGTAATGGCTACCTTACCCACATTTGCCAGCTCTGTTATAACATTCTGCCTCTCCACCTCATACCATGCAGGGATAAGTGTGTTGGATAAAACAGTCCTGCAGGGAGGGGTGTAACGTGGATTAAGGGCCTTGGTCATCTCCCAAAACCATGGTGATTCAACTGTTGCAAAGGGATGCAACCCTATCACTATAAACTTCGTGACAGCCCTGTGACACTCCTCCACTTTATCAGATGGCATCCTCCCAGCAGCCAGGCTGAAGGGAGTTTGGTGTACTGAGGGCGGAGCTATAGAGAGCTGACCACCATCTAAATGAATGAAGTTGGCAAATGTTAAACATATATTAGCAGGACCCACATACAACCCATGTCACACTAAATAAGATTACTGAACTGAATTTATAACAATAGCTTGTAGATGTAAAACAGAACAAGGGGAACATGTTGCTCTACAAGGAGCACACATTGACACTGCCATACTGGCTTTGGCTTAATCTACATCTGACACCATCCACAATCTGGAGGAGTAAATGAGTGTATTAGTATTATATTATTACATTACATAGTAAGTATAATGTTCATTTAATAGTATAATTTTTGCAGAATATTAATATACTATTTAATATATTAATTATAATTTCAATTAGTGTACTATAGATACCAGTAATATATTTAAATTTTATTTAAAATTTTAATGATCAGCGGCGGAGGTGGGGTCGGGGGTTACAGTAAGTTGAAAGCTAGTCTTCATTTCAATATATTGAATTAGATCATATTTCCGGTTTGCACTTATCTATTTTAGGGGCATACGTGCGAGTGAAATGGTTGCACTTTAGAAGTCTAAATAGGATTATTTTTAATGACGGGGACTTGCTACAAAGTTGGATTACAAAATTGGATTTGATACAAACCTTCGGTGGAGGAGGATGATTGTCCTGCAACAGCAGAGGGAGTAGGCGGAGATCCGACTCTCAGACAGTCAAAGGTACTACATTTTTTCTTTATCTGATGCACAACGTTGAGGTGCTTCATCATTGACATTGTGCCCCCCCCCCTTACAAGAAACTATCTTTGAACATAAATGGCATTTCGCCTCCTCCTTGTCTTTGGCTTTAGTAAAATGTAGCCAAACCGTGGACCGCTTCCCACGTTCTGCCATCCTAGCATGCAATAAAGCGAATAAAGGCGCTTCTTCTTATAGTTGATGCCGACTGGCAGGCAACTAAATTGAACTAAAAACTTTATTAAACAATCGATGTTTGTGCACCAGTGATTTGATTTCAATGACGTGACTCTTGCCTCTCCACGTCACGTTATAATAGAATTGACATAGTCGCTCCTACTGAGCCTGGTTTGACCTTTTGTGAAAATGACTGATTATCCTGGATTACTAAATTCTGCTTTTGTGAAACAGCCCTCAGAACACCCTGTTGTGTACGCAAGTGCACTGAATTTTCCTGCCTTTTTAACACCGTTGTGTTTACAAACTTGTCGCAGCTGATAGGTTAACACCTGAGATACGACCACCAAATGGGAGAAAACATACCTCGAGGCCTGTTGCAGAACGTTGCGCAACGTTGCAAGGAAACATTTCATTCAATCCAAAAATTTTGCAAACCAGTGCAAAACGTTTTGAGATTGAACTCGCCCCAGGTATTTTGTCACCTGTCTGTCTTCTGTGTGTGTGTTGTGTATGTGTTGTCTGGGTGTGGCGCTCTGTTCTCTCCTGCTTAATGACCAATCACAGACTCACCTGCAGCTCTTCTGCTCACCTGAGAATTATCCAGCAATCAAAGCCCTGCAGTATTTCAACCCCAGCTCTTCACTCCGTTCCTTTCCAGATTCTCTGTTGACATTAGTGTTATAACTTCTGAATTTTGCCCTGAGTACTAGCTCTTGTTGCCTGATTTTTGTTTCTGACCTTTGTTTTACTTGTTCCTCAGGATTTTGGTCCCACAGAGAGAGTGAACTTTGTCTGCCTCATTCAGCGTTCCACCTTCTTCTGTGCCCCCTGCCTGCCTGCTCACAAGGACTGCTAGCAAGAAAATCCACCATTGCACATTCTTGTGAAGTTGTAAATACATCACCTGTGATTTTCCTTTTCCCGCTGTCTCTGCATCTGCTGTTGGATCTTCAGACATACAAGCCATTACACTCCCATCCATTAACACAAAGAATCAGAATCAGAAAGAGCTTTAATGCTGGGTAGTATTTTACACGTACGAGGAATTTGCTTTGGTGATAAGGTGCTACACGTAGACAAACATACACTTGACATAAATAAACAGAAATATACGATGACGCATGTGAGGGCTGGTCTGCCTTCGTTAAGTGTGCATGCCACGTCCATGCCTTGTTTGATGCATAACTTCTTGGCACCTCAGTACATTTTAATGAAGCGCTTGACCTTTATCGATACAACCTACTTCAATATACTGAGCAAAGAAGGGCTCCATCAATTTAATGCGTGATTGATTTCGTCAAAGGCATGACTGAAGATCTGTTTAGAACTATGTGGCCAGGATAAGTATGTTGCTAAATGAAGTAATTGAAAGATCTCATAAGATGAATAGGGTGTTAAACAGAAGAAGATGAAAAAGGATTAGCATTTACTCCCACAATAAATCCAGATCAATGATTTTAAGCCACACCATTATTTAGACAAATGTTTATTTCCACTATCAGACAATTTGGCTGTTACATCTAAATTGTATTCCATTTCTGCAATACATTATGAGTGGTGTGAGACTGTCTAATAAAAATACCTGGGATACACCAGTTAGTAACACTAGTCGAGTTACAGTCGCTCAGTGCAGAGCATGAATACAGAGAGGTGTTCTGTTTTAATTGGTTAGCTTTGATCTCTGAAATCTGGTTCAGGGTGCTGATGATCTATCCTCGGAGAAACCTCCTCTGTGGGCCTCCAATGGGTCGCAAACCTCCAGATTGTCATCGTTTCCAGAATCGAAGACAACTCAGTCTCAGGGTTTCACTGATATTTGAAGGTGATTAACTGTTTTTAGGCCTGAAGCACTGTAGCTGATATCTTCCACAGGTATTTAATTTCTTTTTGGACTATCCTAGATGGGACATCCCTGCTGGAACCACAAAGTCTAATTTTTCCCCCTATTGATGTTTTGTCTTGAATGTTTCCTTGTTTTCAAGCAAGGACTGAACAATTTGATAATGCCCTCCATAGTGGTAGTGGCTGTGGTCCACAACAAGATACGTTTGTACCATCACACAATTATTACATTTCTTCATGAAAATTATGCAGTTGCTTTGTTTGATGTAGTCTCTTTGTCATATGAAAGAAAAGGCTATTTTTCTATTGAAAGAACTGACCAATTTATCTCTCATTCATTAGCTCTTATAAAAGAGGTATACTTAATCAGTCAGTAATATTCTGATATAATCAATATAGCATTATACTTATAATATTATAAGTGCTGCATAGTTGGCCAGTGGTAAAAGACAAACCAAGTTATTTGTTATGTTGTGTTATGACAGAATAAAATCAAAGTTGTCCAAGTCACATCTGACAATGTTTAGTGTCCGACTGACAAACCTGAATTACAGTTGACAGCTCTGCCTTTAGCTGCTTATGCTAACGCTGATGTAAGCTGCAGAGACTGAAGGGACAGACTCCTTCACAACTGAATCCTGGAGGTCCCGATTGAAAGTTTTTAAGGTGATACCCTTTCAAGTGAAATAAAACGGAAAAATCTGCAGGCTTCCTTTATCAGCTGTCTTTCATTTATACTCGTCAACAGAGTGTTAATGATAGTATTCACAAACAAAATGCTAGCTGTCTAAAAACAGTTCATTTATCTAAGGTAAATAATCCACCACTGCGCACACCCACTGGCTATTTTTTCAAACACAAATTAGCAACAAACTATATTACCCAGAAAGCAGCTAAGAGCTTCGGCTTTCGTAGTTTGGTCAACTTACAGAATAAATAAACAATGATTAGCTACAGTTGAGTAAATTTGCCATTTGCCAATGACAGTTATTATAAAAATTACTATAAGCTGACTTTCATCTATAGGCCTACAGCTTATTAAGACACTGTTAATTATGGAAGATATAATTAAATAACGCCTCTTAGAATTAAAAAAAATACCACTCTTAAATAGCAATTTGATTTACAAACTATTTTACAAAATGTTCACCTCTACTCTAAAGTTGTCACGATATATGAAGCAAAATCACAAAGTATTAAACTTTCCTTTTTTTTTCAATCATTGAGAAGTCAGAAAATAACGCAAAAGGATATATGAAGGAGAAAATCAAGTAAACACACAAAGGCCTTAACAAGCAAATCACTTCAGCACAAATCAATTCCAGCTCATTTCCCAAAGTAAAGTATTAATTATACAGCAAATAAGGACCACATCCTATCCCTGTTATTGACCATGGAAGCCACTGATTGGTCCTTTTTTCCTTTGAGACACTACTAGTCACTTCTTCTTCTGTGCTACTCGCTTGTGCTTTGGATTTAGTCCTGCAGGGATCGGTTTGCTGTCTGTCTCCATCCCAGAGAGAGGGTCTGTCATTCATAGCAGAACTGTTTGTTTTTTGACCTTTGCATTTGTTGTATCCATCTGTCCTTTGGCTGGCTTTGCGAGTGGAGCTGTGTCCTCGGAGGCGAGGCAAGGAGGATGAGATGAAAGATTCACACAGGCGCCCGCAATATGAGAGAGGTAGACCACCAGAGAGAGTTAATTAGGATCTCCCTTTCCCAGGCAATCACTCTGCTCTTGACATTTCATCTCACTTTTTCCTGAACAAATCTCCCTACGACTGGAGGAGACAGGAAGAGAGAGACAGAGAAAAAGTGCTTGACCTTGGTTAGGTGTTGTGATGCATTGCTGGTTTTAGCCCACATCAGTCTGCCTGCCCATGATAACGTTCAACATGAAACAGTGGAATAATCCCAGAGCTCTCCAAGCAACCTGTCTCTAACAGCTTGCCTCCTTTCACCTGAAAGGAATAGCCCTTTCTTTTGTCCTCCCCTGTGCAAATCCATTATTTTGTTGAAGAAGCACACCTATAAATGTTCCACAGACTCATTCCATAGGGCCCAAGGTTTCACTGCTACAAAATGAAAATGGCGAAACAGAAAAAACACATTCATACGCAAATCAGTCCCGGTGGTGAGGTTAGAGAGAGTGCAGGGATACAATAAAAGAACAAAACAGGCCATCAACACTTATGATTTTTCTTCTCATGACAATAGAAATAGGAAACATAATCATAGCATGGCTAAATTGAAAACCTTCAGTGTTCAATTTGAAAGAGATAGATCTGATGATTGAACCACTACAAGAAGCCGTGGTGTGAGACAGACAGAGAGAGAGTGTGTTTGAGGAGGTAAAATGTGCTTATTGTCCCCATCTCCCTGCCTGTCATTTGAAATTGGAGAAAGCAGACTGTATTATTGGACACCAGTGCCAGTCCCAACCAATGATCTGGCTCTGTGATAGATCTGTTTAATGCACACTTTATAGCTGGCAATCCCCTGCCGAGGATTTTTCAGAAAGCTGACAGAGTGGTTATAGGTAACCTGCTCACAGAGAAAGGGGGAAATTATCGTTCTGAAATGACTTCAACTCAAAGCTCAAAGCGGCAGCATGTCTCTCAGTCCCCAGAACCTTGAATTTCCTCACCTCTCAAGGATTTCATCATGATCGGAACAAAAAAAAAGCAGGAATGTTTGTGACAAAACACAAAATAAGCTAGAAAATGTGACTTAATGTTGGCCATGTGACACTGGGACTTAACAGTCATTGATTATTGCTTTTATGCAGTCACACATGCAGCTATCTTTATTGCAGGCTGGCTAAATACTAGGGGTGGGGGAAAAAATCGATACAGCATAGTATCGTGATATTTGCCATGGCAATACTGTATCGATACACGGACGCCAAGTATCGATATTTTATTATATAAATTGCAGATGGGACTTTTAACTTTTTGGTACTAGAATAATAAAATCTATTTCTTTTTTAGTCCATTAGAAAACTTAACAGGACCATATAGAGGACCGAAAAAGTGATATGAACAAACAGAGAAATGTATCTTTTTAGATAAACAGATGTTGACAAAGTTTGACTTTAGGGACCTAATTGGAAGTTGGAAAAAGGTAATAAATTGCAATATATCTCAATATATTTAAAATCGCAATAAAATCGAATCGCAACATAAATATCGTGATAATATCGTATCATGGGGCCTCTGGTGATTCCCACCCCTACTGAATACAACTGTGTGTGTGTGTGTGTTTTACAATATGTGAAAGGAAGAATGTCTTGTCGAATGTGTTGTCCTAATCTCAACATTCAGATGTAGTTATGAAGACCGAATCCTTCATTTTGGTCCGTCTGACAGTACAGGCTTCTTTGACCAAGGCCACAAAATGATGATTTCGGCTGTAAGCCACAGGTTACATGACAAAAGATCTGAGAAGTCATCCAGTCAGTGATGCGTATTCAGCAGCCCTTGGCAGAGAGAGGTATGCCACATGGATTTGCTCATTAAAAACCAATGTATGGGTGTTGGTCAGCCGGGGTCTGACATGTGTCAGTGAGATGAATGACTGTCACAAAATAAAAACACACACACACACACACACACACACACACATCCAATCTGACCACCCGATGAGGGAAACCTCTGCCAGTAGGAACAGTAGTCGTGGAAATGAGGGTGGCTAACCCTGCCATGCTTAATCCATAAATCATCTTCTGTGACCACTGATGAAGCCAATCTTTAGCTGTAAAGTTTTATAAACCATCTGTTGTTTTTTGACATAAGCAATAATTATATCAGGAAAGAGTAAATAAAAAGGGGTGTTTTGTTTTCAGTTGTGTGTATCAATTATCTACAGAAGTTAAGTGTTATGATTTGCATAATATAATTACCCAATTTTTCCTACAGGGAATCATTCTGATGGTTGTGTTGGGAAACAATCAGAATGATTTGGAATACTTTTTAAACATTTCACAAGTACTCTCACGGCGAGCACAAAGCAAGAGAAAAACAGGAAATGTTGCCATTTCAAAAATGCATGTGCCAATCAAATGTCAAGTCTTTGAGTTAAGAGTTCATATTAAATCTAGTTAAAATGAGTTATATGATTTCAATATGAAGCTGAAGAAGCACAAAGACTGGAAACAGCTGGCTTTGTCCAAAGATGAAAAAATCTGCTTACCAGTACTTACTTACTAATTATCATGTTATATCTTGCTTGTTTATTCATTACAATTAAAGCCACGTTGTGGTTTTACAGGCAGTTATGCTCTGGTTTCTTGGCCAGGTGCAGTAAAATCTCTCTGTCCACTCCACTGTTAACATATTGACAATAACACTCCAGGATTACTTGTGTTACCTTTGGACTATTGTGGCCCAGAGGTCTCAGGCCAAATACAAAAGCCACAACAGGAATATAAAAATGTCACAATGGAAATACAAAAGTCACAACGGAAATACAAAAAGCCACAACACAAATGCAAAAGTCTTAATATTTAGCATCCATGAGAGTGGTATTGACCAAATAAGCGTATTTATGTCTGACTGTGCCTGTGAATAAGTTAACAAGTTAGGTAAATAAGTTCATACATGCTGGTCATATGAAATAACAATAGAATTGGATTACATTTACATTGACAGTGTTGTGTGACATTAAAGCAACAACGACAGCATTGTCGCTAAAGGCTATTGCTAACAGCTAAAACAGGAGTTATAAAGTAGAAGGTGCTTTAAGTTCATGTCTAACTCTTTGTTTTCCACATTCTGTACACAATTCATTTCTTCTGTTTACCTTAGCTCAAGGGCTTTAAAGTCACTGAAACTAAGTGTTCAGTGGAAGCTCCTGTGAGACCAACTCAGCTTGTTGTGTTTGTTGATTCAGGGTCACACACCTGTCTGTGGCTGGCAGAAATACAATTAAATGTGTTTAGAGGACAAGGAAGGTTTGCCTTACTGTGCTGTACGAATGCGAGTCCAAGTCTGAAATCAATTAAATGACAGCACAAGTCTATTTCTGGGAAATGGAGATGCTCATCTTTGGTCGACATATATCTGACTCATATCTAAAGTGGTTGCGTGGGAGAGTATGCTAGAGTATGCTTCATTTCTAAATCAAGAACATTACTGTAATAATCAGGGACTTGTCATAACATATTCCATTATTGTAGGGTATTGAGGCCAAAGAATCATCACACGAAAGGGAAGTTCCAGGAAAAATGAATGGAGAAAAAAAAGAAAAGAAAATTGAACTGCTGAAAAAGGTAAAGGAGTTATTCTACCCAGATAAGAGCATATTAGAGCGAGTACAAGAGGAAGATAAGGGGATATGATTCAGTGGGAAGAGGAGGACAAGGTCAATGTGGTTTTATACAACCAAGAGATCAGATGTTTACAACCAAGAATTAATAATAAGGCCCTTAAAACTAAACAAAAAAAGCATTTCAGCAATGTTGATAGAAAGGAAATTTGATTCTTATATTTTAGAAGCACTGAGCTCAACTTAAAGTAATGATTATTTTCTCCCCAACACAATTAAAATGATTTTAGTGTAAAATCCCTCAATTAAAGATACCATTCTTTTTGATGCCACTTTCTCACCATCTATTTAGTCCCGAGATTTAGCCGCTCTTTCATCACCACACAATGGATTATTTTCAGCCATAAAGCTCAGATCATGATAAGGCATCAAACGTTTGTCCAGAGACATTTCAAACAATCCCAATCTTAAGAGACAAATTATTGTTATCAGCTCGTCTGCAATTAATTAGGATGTCATTTATAGTGAAATGAACTCAAAGAGAAATAATTGACACATTATAAAGCTAGCTAATTGTCTCACATAATGCTTGGTGTGGTGCATGTACATTTTTTCTGTTCTCACTGCCTTTTATGTCTTTCCCCACGGCAGTTGGTGTATCCATCAACAGCCATGTGTTGTGGCGGAGTGCCCTCGAGCGAAACACCCCTGTCTGCTTGCTATTGTAAGCTCATGCATTAGGCTTTACTGTTCGCTCTGTTAATATGAATCTCACTGAGTCTGACGCCTTGGCAGCTGTTTGTTTTGTTTAGTCAACAGAGTCCCTTTTTTCTTTCATAACCTGGAAAATCATTGTGATGTCCCACTCTCCCCTAAATGACATCTCCTTTCCCCTTATCCTCTATGATTTTCTTGAATGTATTCATAGTCTTGTCTTGTTTACCAAGAATATATCCTTTCTCCTTTGTTCTTTCTGAATATTACAGTATGTGTGCTGGGGCCTCATTAGTATTGGTAGCTTATAATATTGGCAATATAGCGATTGAGGCTTCTTGTTTTTCAGTTTAAATGGTGAATATCCAGTCTTACCCCTGGACAATAGAAAAACACTGCACTGACCTTTAACATTTAACCATGTCATCCCTAGAGCATGACTCTGACAGTTGTAGTGTTGGTCTTTCGGTCAGTTGAATTTCTGATATTTAGTAAAGTATCCATGGTGCCCAGAGGATTTATTTGACTGAAATGACTTTCGCAATCTCCTGACTTTTCCTGTAGCACCAGCATGAGGTTGACATTTTTGTATCCTAGTGAAATATCTTGAATGGATTGTCATGTGATGTTCACCTCATCATGAATTTCAATAAGTTTGGGGATTGCCTGACTTTTCACATAGCATCACCAGGTCAAAATTGTTATTTGCCCACTACTTTGGTTTATGACCAAATACCTGCAACACTAGCATCATACCCATTGGCCTCAGCTGTGCTTTGAGTTTAGAGCTACTCTAAACTACTGTGAGTACTGAACTGTTGTAATTGTCAAGTAGGGTTTATTTATAGATGGCGATGTTACCAAGCTGTGTTAAATTTGAAGCTATGTATCTTTGGGCAGGTGTCCCGATGGTTGGCAAGTCCACTGTGATGCTGCCATTGGTGTGTGAGTGTGTGTGAATGAGCAGCAAACTTTGTAAATTACAAATGTAGCCATTTACCATTTAATTGTTTTATTTATTTATTTTTTGTTTAGTTTTTTTTTTCCCCCAGCTTGTCTGGTTTTGTACGGGTTTATGTCATTGCGTGTTGGAATGTGATTTTATGTGTCGAGGAAAAAATAAACTCTATTTTGATAAAGGTAATGGGAATCCTAATTTTAAAAAAAATTAATTTGTGATACATAATCAGATCCTCCCTCTTCTGCATTGAGGTCTACTTTTAGTATCAGTAACTTGCATCTCCAAAGCTTCCTCCAATTTTGAATGATAATTTAGCACTATACCACACCCTAATGATTATTGATGTGTATTATCATTGAATGAAATGTGCTTAGCGTGCTTGTAATTGAATTGGAAGGCGTACATTTGCTTTGACACTGCGGGGCAAATAGAGAGTCATTAGATGCGCTTCTTAGATGAAAACGTAAAATCTCTTCCGCTGCAAATTCAGCTCCCTCTGGCTGATAGAGTCTTATTAGGAAAATATTGTCTGACTTGTTCCTTCGCTCCAATGTACAATTACCTCCGCGGATAAAAGAAACAAAAGCTGAGAATAGCTTCAAGTCAGAGAACTTGAAGCTAAACTCTCCTGGGTCAATCATTCATCAAGAATGTCAGCTGAATCACTGAAACAGACAAATATTATCAATCACATGTTTTGCAATACATTGCAATGAGTTAAAAGGATTCTTCATAAATTTAGGAATGTATTAACACTGTGTGAATGTTAAAAAATGAGCCTCAACTCTTAACAACACCCAATCCATTTATTTGTGGCCCAAAGTGACATCCAACGATCCTGGATTTTTTTCTAATATGTGATTTATTGATTACTTTTGAGGTGTAAAGAGAATTTCAAAAAATATAATAATCATAATAATAATTAAATCATAATCAAATAATAATAATAATAAGGTTTTGATTAGTGATTTGAACATGGACGAATCAGTACGGTGTGTTTGGGGAGAGAGTTCGAGAGGGAGGGCGCAGCTAAGGAAAAGGCTCTGTTGCCCCAGGTCCGATGCTTGATCTTGGTCCTGAGTGGCAGAGACAGGAGGTTGGCATCAGAAGAGCGAAGGCACTGGGAAGGAGGGTGGTGGTAGAGCAGATCAGTGAGGTAGGAGGCCTGGTTGTGGTCACAGGAACGGGTATGGGTGAGCAGGTGAGCATTAGTCATAATTATGTATTTTCAAGCAGAGTACTGGATTTACTGTAGTGTATTTAAGACTTTGGATGATGTACCATATAAAATGCTATTGGAACAGTCAATTACTAATTTATTATAGTCAAATATAACAAAAATGCCTCTAAAATAAATTGCCTAAGCTAGCTTTACTATGATATACAAATTATGTACTGTATGACTGTATAAGTACTGTACTGTTATAATATAGTCTTAGTAGTCCATTTGCTAATTTAGTTACTTTAAAAGTATTTTAATACTCGTTAATTGTCTATTTAATATGTTGTATTGGCGTGGTATTCTCCTGGTTGCTTTACTATTTTTTAAATTACATATTTTGAAGCACCTACAAAAGAGATTCCATCTTAAAGTTTTACCTCATCTTTTACCAGTGTATAGTATCTGATCATGTAGAATATGACCAGATTTCTAGTGTATGAGACTCTCCTATCAGAGTCCTTCCCCGTCCTCCTACTGCACCCTACAGTACACAGTCGACATCAGCATGCCCCTCTGCTGCTGTATCTCTTGTTGGCCACAAACGACCTTATCATTTCTCTAGTCCCAGGTGAACTGGAGCAGCTGAGTAACTCTGAGGGATGTCAAGCTAAAGATGGTATTGCTCCTAATAGGGAAGTTTGCATGGTAGACAAACAACACATCACATGATCACAACAAAAAACTGAAACATATGATTCCCGAAAATCTCTCTTTATCCTTTAGCAAATCTTTAATTGTCCTCACAAGGACAGCATAGTGCAGCATAACAACAACCTGGTCATCAAACAAGAAGAGTGATCTGCTCCCAGAGTAGTCCCATTGTCTGCCATCTCACTGTAGGGGTCAGAGGTCTGACACATTGTCTTACCTCAGAGAGAGAGAGATTCTTCTTCCACCCACAAAATCCTT